>NC_045154.1:18283230-18318230 GCF_900700415.2 Clupea harengus
GCTCTAAATCGGCTGTCTTTCGTTTTCAGGAAATGCTTTGAAATATTACTCCAGGGTCTGCCCTACTTTACAGGATAGATTCTCCCCAATGATGACCTCAACTCATGTACTGTATATGAGCAGGCTTCACACACCAATAACACTAATCTAGTCTTGTGTGGGCCACAATTTAACATTACCTCACTATTTTGGCCTCCAAACGAGAGGCATTTGGGGTACAGCAATTAGCAGCTCAGTTGATTGGAGTGTTTTCACAACATACCTGACTCACACACAGTGTTTGCTCTAAAGCATCTGGTTTTCTAAATCTAAGGTGCCACTTCACACCTTGCTTCTGTTTCTATGGTTACTAAATCTGAGCTTGTACCAGAAGATGTCTAAAAATTGCTGACAATCTGATATTCTGTCTGGTTGTAACAGTGGCAAGTAGAAAGACAGAATCCTACTGTCATCAGCAGGATAAGTACAAAACAAATATTTTTTTGTATCTGAAAGAAATGTATACTTCTGATTGTTTATTCTTTGAATAGTTAAGCTTTTAAGATACACCAGAGAATCAAAATCTGCATGTAATCAAAAACAAATGCATGTAAAGAAAATCTGAAGAGACAGAGACAGAGAGAGAGCGAGAGAGAGAGATTGCAAGTGGGAACATATCAGATATAACAGAAAAAAAGAATTATTTAACAGTCTGATCCTCTTTTCTTTCTGTTGTTTTGTTTTTACAAATGTAATTTAAATGCTAGTCTGTTAGAATCAAACAGAGTAGCTGTTTCTTACTGCACAAGTAGACTAATTATGATCTCAGAATGAATAGCACACCAATTTGTAGTAATAACATCAGAGTACACTTACCATAAGAGAACAGTGGATTGATAGCAAGGAGAACTAGCACAGGAACAGACACACAATGGACCAGGTGCAGCATTTTCACTCACTCAAGGTGCTGTCAATGATGACTTTGAACACAGATCGTCCTCATGACATTGGCTCCAAACCCGGCTTTTATACCAAGCTTGTCAGGTTCATGTTGTCACTCGCGTGACGTCAGAGCAATGACAAAACCAGCCTGCTGAATCTCCTTCCAAAAAAACTGAAAGCAATAGACCGAAGAAGCAGAAGAGGAGGACTAAGACTAAGACTATTTATATTTCGTCGCGTCCGTTCTAGGACTAATTCGCCCCTGCATCTCCATTTGGCAAACGTCCTGCTGCAACTGCATCCTTAGCAGTTTGCCGACAACAATGTTCTGTATTTTGGTCCGAGGACACGTGTACCCGGTACAGCTGGCACTGCCAAGCTCCAACTTGCCACCAAAACGCTTCTCTGAATGTGCATTTTTGTTCCGCCCACAACCACACAGCATGCCGTCAGTTTTCACTAATTTGTGGGCGACAGTGCAGTGTTAAATTACACAACAAAAGTAGCCTATGCAGTGTCAGTTTACACAACAAAAACTAAAACACTGTTTACACGCTACTCATAGTATTGCCCATGTCCTAAAACCTACTTTTCTACACGCCGCCGAACAAAAAGTTTTCAACAATTCCAAGCTGATCTCGCAAGATTGGCCGGTGTGTATTAACTCCTTGATAACGGAAATAAATCTCTCTGAATGCTCTTCTGGGTTGACTCGTGCTAAACCTCACCAGGAGAGACCACAGACGGCAAACAGGTGAGTAACTGTCAGCACCTGCCCTTCGGTTCTTGCTGGCCGATAATGGATGCTTGGTGGGCACAGTAGCGCTGTTGACTGTCTGCAGATCAGGAAGGCAGTGGTTAAGTCTGGCCGGAGGATAAGCAGGAACACCCTGGGCAGACTTGGGCAGAGAATCAGATACCCTGTTTTTTGCCAACTTGCAGTGTTATAACAGTTTATTAGTTCAGTCCCTTAATTATGCTGAGTCCACTAATACATAATTAGAATCTGGGGCAGTCTACTGCAGTAAACAGTCGATTTGGAAGAGCATTAGACACTTTCTATTCATTATCGTCTGATTTAGTTTCCAGACAGGTGCTTAACATGCATTTTTTGAGGATATTTTCATATTTTTCCATAGGGTTTATGGACATGACATTGTCCTCTGTGGAAATTAACTCCATGGCTCATTAGCAGCAGATGCTAACTTCACACTTCTGTACACACACACACACACACACACACACACGCACACACACACACACACACACACTCAGCACTCCACCCACAGCGTGTGCCACACTGCGTGGGCTAAACTGTCCTGTGGCACAGCCTCGCTAGTGTTTTGGTGCCCACCGAATATGACTACACCATTTGATTGATGGTGTCACTAATATGCTTTTTAATGCCTATGTAGCTATGTTTTAATTATCACATGAGATAATTGAGAGATGGTGTGTGTGTGTGTGTGTGTGTGTGTATGTGTGTGTGTGTGTGTGTGTGTGTGTGTGTGTGTGTGTGTGTGTGTGTGTGTGCGCACGTCTGTCTATGTGAGTACATCACCATGTGCAAGCACTACTTGTGTGAAGGGGATTCTATTGTTAGTCATGAATGGTGCTACTACCACCAGCTCACTCATACTGCACCAGGGGTCCTGCCTCATGTGCACAAAAGCAGTGTTTACAGTGTGTGTGTGTGTGTGTTTTCTGATTGGCTGCTTTATGTGGGGCGCCCCCTTACAATTATCCAGAGAAGAAAATCTACTGAAACATGTTAAACATAAATTAATTATATAATGTGAAATCATTATGAAATAAAAAATGCCCTATTTGAGAATGGGAGTCCGTGAACGTTTACTCCTGCAATGTGCCTGGTATAGTTGTGTCAGCATTCACAAACTTGTTCATTCATAAATTCGTAAACTGGTAGTTGTGTCAGCATTCAGAAACTTGTTCATTCATAAATTCGTAAACTGGTAGTTGTGTCAGCGTTCACAAACTTGTTCATTCATAAACTCGTAAACTGGTAGTTTTGTCAGCATTCACAAACTTGTTCATTCATACATTTTTAAACTGGTAGTTTTGTCAGCATTCACAAAGTTGTTCGTAAACTTTGCCTGGGGGAATTACCCACAGTTCATAGCGTTGTGACATGATTATCAGGAGTGATTGGCTATTCCCTTATGGTCAATTCTCCTTTCCTTCCTTTCTCACGTCCTAGCCCCTCCCACTAATAAAAAAGTGAAGGAAACGAGGAAGGAATGCAACGAGGACGCATGGAGGAATCAAGGACCGACACACATGAGAAGGCATGGAGGAATCAAGGACCGACACACATGAGAACGCATGGAGGAATCAAGGACCGACACACATGAGAACGTTGAGGAATCAAGGACCGACACACATGAGAACGTTGAGCACCCTGTTGTGCAGCCAGGAAGGACATTATTTGCCTTCTTTTCGGAGAATTTCGGAATTTTCTTTTTCCCACATTTTATTCTTATCTTGCATTTGTAAAGATTTGTGGATGCATTGTGCGTACTGCCTCTTTACAGTGGGGTTTATGTTTGTAAACACATTGCTGCCGATTGGGTAACACCTCTGACACACCCACCAAACGAGGGAAAACATACTTCAAAACCTGTTGCACACTGTTTAACACAGTTTCAAGGAAGTGTGTCATTCAACCTGGACATCGTAGCAAAACGGTGTACTCCATTTTGAGACAGAACGTGCTCCAGGGACAGCCTAGATAGAATGAAGAAGAACAGTAACATGATAAGTCGAAACATTTAGTCCACTTCCTATTTATAACATTTACAGCCCTTGCAACCTTTCGTAATCAGTGACTTACCATGTGATCAGGGGTCAGAGGTCAGGCCTACATTTTCAACTTTTGGCAATCAGGTGACCTGAGGCTGCTCTTTAATTGGTTGTTTCAGATTTTCCACTGGGCGGAGCTCTCTGCACCCCAGACACTCCCACTTTTATTAGCAGCGAATTGAAATAGTTTTCATGTGTTTTGATCAATGTAATTGAACAATTCTCGACTCTTCGTCTTTTTGGTTCACACATATCATGAACAATGGATGCGTGACTCACTCCTTCTCATTAGCTTGCTGCTAGGAACTTCCTAACGACTTCAAGTGGAAGCACGTAGTTGGCTAGCTGGATGCAGTGTAAGTAATGCCCTTTGTTGCTTTCCCTGTTTGCCAGTTCAAAGTCGTAGCATCGAAGCGTCGTGGACAATGGCGGGGGTACAAGACCTAAAACATCAAACAGCACAAATTAAGCTGCAGATAATATCTAGACAATACTATGAGGCAGATATTTTGGGGTAAGTTAAGCATTGCTGAACAACTAGGAGAAGTCAACAGGATTGGCATTAGAAGGCACAAAAAATTATGACAAAGAGTGTCAATATCAGCACATCCTGTCCAGAATAATAGACTGTGTGAAATTATGTGAAGCCATTGAGTTGAAAAACTTTTCTCAGAAACACATGCTCCGTGGTGCAACAATGTAATGTGCTGGCTACTCTATCATGTGTATGTGTATGTGTATGTGTGTGTCTTTGTGATTGTATGTATGTGTTTGTGTGTGTGTGTGTGTGTGTGTGTGTGTGTGTGTGTCTTTGTGATTGTATGTATGTGTTTCTGTGTGTGTGTGTGTGTTTGAGTGTGTGTGTTTGTTTGTATGGTGTGTGGTGTGAAGATTCGCCAAGCGCTCCGAACCTATGGCTACTGACAGTGACAAACATATCTGTTTGAAACACGAACTCTGCGGTCACATGGCAAACATGTTGTGTACCCCCAGGGAAAGGTGAGCTGGTCTGAAACATTCTGAGATCTGGACTCTGCGATGTCCACTGAGACTGAGCCAGGTCTAGAGGTATGTGCCTGGGTATTATTAGAACGCTCAGCCCCTCTTGAACCTCATTTATTGTCTCTTTAAAGGGTCACCCCCCCCCCCACACACATGGCCTTATCCAGAGCGGGCTCCTTTGAGTGTGCTGCCCCTGCACAGAATCATCCCATGGAGAGGACAGGTTTATCAAGCAGGTATTCTGGGCGCAGGCCAAGGTGCTCTGGGTGGCATTTCTAAAAAGCGTTTTTGAGCAACGACCATTGTTATATGATAGAGACTAAGAAAAAGTTGTGTGTATGGATGTCTGTAGGTGTGCGTGTGTGTGTGTATGGATGTTTGTATGTGTGTGTGTATGTCTGTATGTGTGTATGGATGTTTGTATGTGTGTGTGTGTGTATGTCTGTATGTGTGTGTGGATGTATGTATGTGTGTGTGGATGTCTGTATGTGTGCGTGTATGGATGTTTGTATGTGTGTGTGAATGTCTGTATGTGTGTGTGTGTATGACTGTATTTGTGTGTGTATGTCTGTACGTGTGTATGGATGTCTGTAGGTGAGTGCGGATGTCTGTGTGTGTGTGTGTGTGTGGATGTCTGTGTGTGTGGATGTCTGTAGGTGTGTGTGTATGTATGTGTGTGTGTGTGTGGATGTCTGTATGTGTGTGTGGATGTCTGTATGTGTGTGTGTGTGTGTATGAAATGCAACTTACGTGACCAGAGTTGATTCAGTAACAAGAAAACTGAGCCAAGCAGAAGTTCCTGGTAACAAAGCGTCGGTGTCTTCATTATGATAGCGTTTGGCTAAGGTTGAACTTGTAATAGCAGCATACCCAACCCTCACAGGCTTGAGTGCTCTCTGTCATCTCATCTCATCTCATGGAGCTTATCAGAGCTCTCAGAGCCAATCATATGCCACAGTTGTCACGGGGGAAAAGGTTGACAGATATTAGAAGTAGAGCACCTTGGCATCTGCCAATGAAGGCTGGTCTCAAAATCATCCATGTAAATGGTCTACACAGTCACAGGGTGACTATTTACACAGGGGCGGGGAGCACTCCCCTATTCACACACAGGAATCCCTGTTTTTCTGGATGTTTGGTAGCATGATTTTGCATCGTATCCAGGCAGCAAGGACAAAAGGCAGATATCTGTTTGTGGCAATTTTGGATCTTGTGAAAGCCATTCAGTTTGCGGAGAAGATTTTGGTGTTAGTCAGGGCATATCTTGAGGAAATTCAGTTGTGCTTTAACACAAGTAACTGCACCACATCCTGGCAGCATTTGGAGGTTGGTATCATGGTCACCATGACAATGGAGGTCATTATAAGGGCAGTTAGTGGTGATAGGCCGCAGGATGGCACCCGGTTACTTCCCATCCAAGCTTATATGGATGTCATGACGACACTGACAACAACTGCTCCATGTACCCATTGGCTGTTAGCCAAGTTGAATGACAGTCTGAAGAGTGGTACAGGTGGTAAAGTTCCACATTGATAAAAGACGATCGATAAGACCTTCTTGCCTGATAAACTGAAAATGCGGTGCTTGCAGTTTGGCCTTTTGCCATGCGTGAGATGGCCTTTGTGTATGAAGTTGCTAGAGTGAGACGTGAATAAGGCAGTTAGAAAAAGGCTTGGGGTGCCACATTGTTTAAGTACTGTATCTTTGAATGGAAACAGAATTTTGGAGTTACCACTGACCAGCTCAGCGGAGGAGTTCAAATGTGCTAAGACCAGCCTGGAGATTACTTTTTCTAAGAAGGCAGGAGTCAAGATCACTGCTCCATGATGGATCAGGCAAATCAGGCAAGAAATGGAATCCACAAAGAGCGGTTCAACATGACAAGGCACCATACAGCATAGGGTTGTAAGGGCAGGTACAGAGTTTAAGAGCAGGGTTTGGGCAGTTGGAAAGCATGGGGTAAGGCTACATTGCTGGAGAGGAGGCAGATGGTATATAGGTTTTTTCGTGAGCAAGAAGAAGAAACTAGATTAGCAGCAGCGGCTTCTCAGGCGAAGCAAGGGCAATGGATGAACTGGCATGTGTCAGTTGGAAGATCAGCTGGAGAGAACTTTGGGCTATGACTGGTAACCGCATTAAATTCATAGTTGGAGCCATTTTTTATGTCCTCCTAACTCTGCAGACCACCTCAGTCAGTGGGTGGGTGAAGACAGAAGCTGCAAGTTGTGTACGGGTGTTCGCTCATTAAAACATATTCTGTCTGGGTGTAAAACTAGCCTCACCCAGGTCCGCTACGCGTGAAGACAGATTCAGGTTTTGAAATCATTTGCATGTTTGTTCGAAAAAGTGAGCCAGTGGTTGTGGCTGAGACACTCGCAGACTACTTGGGGTCGTGAATGAATCCGAATGGGTCTGGGACGTCGGCCACCACTTGGTCATCGAAACACCGATGAAGGAAAGTGCCTGCTTGAAAGCCCCAGTGGCCGCTGTGGGAAGCACAAGGAATTTAATAATAATTAATCATAAATAAGTTCTCCTGTGTATATCTTAATAAAAAAACAGCTCCTATTTTCACCAGGCCCTGCAAAAGGAAATGCTTCAGTTTCGGTGATGACGAGGAGAATATCCCCAAAACAGCAGCCAAGCTGAGGAATGAGTGCACATAGATTATTGATCATAAGGTGAAACCTGGTGTCTTTGTCACAGTGCTACTTCCTGTTGACACAAGCCAAAGTACAAAGTTCACTACGGATGACAATCCCACTCCCATCGCACTTTATGATCCCCCAGTCGCCTTCCTCGCGCCTGAAGCACGACATCACCATGAGGCAGCTGGGGACCTTTCTTGTAATTTTTTCAGCCTTTTATTCCATCCAGGTACAGTCAGGTAAGTGACTTTAGACCTTATACCTTTCTGTTTTATGGGGATCTTCAGATAAATTCATAAAGTTGTTTTAGAATTTAGATTTATACCTTGGAGTGAGTGACACATACAGATAACAAGTGTTTTCTAGTCAACGGCACTGCCTACACGTACCATTTCTTTGGTAAATGCAATGAAATATATTCTGAAAGAATGTGTTGATAGATCCGTCTATTGACGTAGATCAGATTAGCCACTGTACAGCCGAACAGTTGTTAGCAGGGAGTGGAAACGCAGCAGGATTTAGGTTAGCCCTGTGAAAGTTTGAAGAAATTGAAATTAAATAAAAATGTATTTAAAATGAATCTCCAGATTTGTCTGCATATCTCTTGTGTTGTATGGATTTCAACTTTGAATGAAACATTGCTGTTGCTTTGGGAACAAAGGTTAAGTTTTGAACGTTTATGATCCGTGTGTCATTTGGGGCGTGGAATTGAGTATAACGGCTCGCTTGAAAGGCTAGTGCCAGGCGTGGGTGTGTCACGTCCGTCCTGCCTTACTAGAGAATCGATTTAGATGAAACCAAATGGCTTCAGTTGGGTTCATCTGATTGCAAATTGTTGTTCAATGAAGACTTTTCCTTTATAAGTGAAAACATCTACACTGCTGCTGCAGCAGCCACAGTATACATGTATTTCTAAAACACTGTGTCATCCAAACATTGACCTAAAGTTATTATGTATACAATAACATTGTCACCAGGATTCACCACCGCAAGAGCAAACTTGATAGGCATCTGGAAACGTTTCATGTGCTACAAACATATTAGTGCTTTTGGGCCCTTCAGCAAAGCCCTCAGTCAACCTAGCCTGTTCAAATACACTAAAGTGCTGGCTGACTGGTAGATCCACGGCATACCAAATGGCGAATAGAATATTGTGATTCAGCAAGATTTTTTTTTTGTCTTTTATTTTTACTTTCACTCAAGGGTCATTAGAATCCATCTTCCCTGTTGCCCCATCCAATCAGAATCCATCTTCCCTGTTGCCCCAACCAATCAGAATCCATCTTCCCTGTTGCCCCAACCAATCAGAATCCATCTTCCCTGTTGCCCCAACCAATCAGAATCCATCTTCCCTGTTGCCCCATCCAATAAGAATCCATCTTCCCTGTTGCCCCATCCAATCCAACAGAGTTGCTAACTTGGCCTGAGAATCAGTGAGATTAACCAAAACGTGTATTTTTTGTGTCTCACGCCAAAAGCAAGAAGGTTGGCAACCCTGAATGCAATCTCATCGAGTGACCCGTCACCTCAAATTGGCATTAAAATAATAACGATTTATTATTATCATTACTGTTGTTGTTGTAATAACATTAGATGGCTCAGCACCTTCTTCCCCAATTACTTTTACTGTGCGAGCTTTGGCCTTTGGCGTCAGGATGCAGTGGGTTGGCTCTGTCCAGTGGCCTCACAGGTGGTCCCGCTAGGCTAGGCACAGCTGGATTTGTATAGGAAAAAAGACACCACAAATTGAGGTGCATCTATAAACCTTTATCACTACCAAAGTCAAACAATAATCAACCTCTTTGTGACCTTTCCATATGATAACTGTCCAGCATGCGGTACTATTCACATAATTTAGGCCACCGCCTGCATCTTGGACTTCGCCAAGTTGACCAAATCAACTCAGGATGTTGGCCACTCACTGTCCAAGAAACCAACAAACTCATGAAGCCTATGCGTAGGAGGCTGACTCTCAACCGACAGTCATAAATTACGTGTTTTATTGCAGCCATAAAAAGGTGTAGGCAGCCTCATAGACTAAGTTAAACATTAGCAAAAGGAAGAAGTGTGCGCTCCAAACTAAAGGGTACTAAGAGAGCACAAGCTTCCTGATTTTATCCCCGCCAGTATTTCAGCCTGGTTACAGGCACCCGTTGGCTCTCTGTAGTTCAGCAGTGATGGGGGGGTGAATGGCTTTTCGTTAGCTTTGGTGGGATTTGTTTTGCTTTGTTTTGTTTGTGCAAGTACATCAGACGTCTTCCAAGTCCCTCTGCTGATGCAAGAAAACAGTGTGAGAGCCAGACTACTGACACCTGCAGTGTGGGGGGGGGGAACGAGGTGTATTTCACCAAGTACAACAGTTCACATTAGTGACAGTGTGGCACAGCATACACCATTGCATTAGTGATAAATAAACAAGCTGTGATTTGTTAGGAATATTTAATCGATTTAAAAATAATTTACTGACTGAATAGAATAATATGTCTTTTTTTACCCCTTTTTAAGCTGGAGGCCTACATGAATTCTGTTCACTGGCACCAGATGAGGGACAAAGCACTGGTGACAGTTTCATGATCTACCTCCACTACGATACCGTCCAAGACAAGTGCCAACCATTTAAGTACTTTGGATCCGGCGGTAATGGGAACCGCTTTATGTCTGAAAAGGACTGCATGAGAAACTGCTCAGCTAACGCCATCAATGTTTACCCTGTGTCGGGTAAGTGTACATTCTAGGGGTACCACTGAATAATAAAAGACAACTTTGGGATCATAAACGTACAAAGTAACACAGTACTATGAATAGTCATATTGTCCATGAAGTGTCAGTTACAACACACAAGAGATAATTCAATCATGTGTTTGTGGGATTTTTTCCTTTTTCTGATAATTTTGATTATCAAGACAATCTTACCTTTTCAGTTCCAAGGCTTTGAGCCGAAGAGATTGAGAAAGAAAGGTCAATTTTCTGAGTATTTTCTGCCACCTAGTGGTTGAGTAGCGCTATACATCATAACAGTATCAGGGATGGTGGATTTTAAAGGGAAAATTACAGCTCAGGCAAACAGTATTTGTGTCATTTAACCAATCTAACCCTCTCACCCCTTCACAGAGAGGGATGCGTGTCACCTCCCGAAGGCCTCAGGAGAATGCCTGGGTAGCTACCTGCGTTACCATTATGACTCGGTCCATCATAAATGTAAGAAGTTTCTCTGGACCGGCTGCGCTGGGAACGGCAACCGCTTCCTTGACTTTCAGGCCTGCAACAGCACATGTTATGGAGAAACAGGTAAGCAGGTGTGAACCCTGTAAATAAATGTTATTAAACGGGAAAACATTTCACATCCTCTTTGATTTTATTATTTTAACTCCAAAATGTACTTCTTAACGGGGGTCTCACCAAGAAAGAAGTCCACGGGAGCCTGACATGAATGCACACAGTGGGGTCTCTCTGGCTGGCGGATACTAACTCTGTTTGTTTGCATGGCCTGTCTGTCCTGCCACTATGCTGCACAGATCCTGGTGAGGACCCGGAGGAGGAAGAACCGGACACCCCAGTTGGTGAGTCTTGATCACTTCCTTTAAAAATGTAGCGGTCATCATTTATATCGCGGGATGTTTGTTAATTTGTTGACTTATGAAAATATATACAGTTTATTGTTTCTATTTGTTTCTGTGTTCTAAGCACTGATTTTGGGAGTGGTCTTTGGTCTCATTGGAGCTGCCATTCTGGTTGTTGTTATTGTTTTGGCAGTGAAGACAAAGTGAGTATAATCCTGCTGGTGTCTTCTTCCTTTCACACAGAACTGCTTGGCTGTCTTAATCCATGATGTACATTTTCAGATTAAAACATAGAAGTAATCACTATTAACTAAAGCAAGTAAGATTACATTTTGATGGACTGCCTTGGAACTAATATGCTTTAACCCAACTCAGCACAAATGAATATGAACAATATATAAACAAACACAAATATATACAAATGAATGAATGAATGAATGTGTGTGTGTGACACTTGACCAATATTTTGCAGACCTAGTGGCAAAAAGGCCCAGAAATCCCCCAAAGGAACAGACACTGCAGCACCACTTCGAGATGAAGGAATCGAGATGTCATAGTAAAGCAATGCTCATTTCTCATTGGCCAACATCTGGATGCTCATTTCCCATTGGCCAACATCTGGATTCTCATTTCCCATTGGCCAACATCTGGATATGGGCGAATGGGGGGGGGGGGGGTAGTCTTTCTACTTACAGTCTTGACATGTACATGGCTTTTATAATATCCACATGTGAGTGATTGAATGAATTGTGAATCTTCATTGAAACTAATAATAAAATACCGTAGGATGGGTAGAACAGGGAGGAAATAGGAGAGAGGAAAGAGGAGAGAGGATATCTCCCAATCGCTGGTATAAACTGCCGCTGCCTAAAGAACAGAGATCAACACTTCCAGCACTAAACTTGTCCAGGGAGGATGATTCTTGGTCGGCTCCATTATGGCCTCCCATGAAGAGTCTCCATTTGAAATGTGCTAAGGATTAGAATAAATCCTGCAAGCTCCTTTACATAAAATAATGAATTACACAAGTGATCAATTGGACCCTGTCCATCTCTAAATGTGATGTTTTACATGCGGCAACCTCTACTTCATTAAGGTTATTTTGGTTTAATTTCGTTTGTTTGATTTTGTGTCTGACTGCTTTTTTTATGGAACAGGCGTAAAGCCCT
Organism: Clupea harengus; assembly: GCF_900700415.2. Classification (NCBI taxonomy): domain Eukaryota; kingdom Metazoa; phylum Chordata; class Actinopteri; order Clupeiformes; family Clupeidae; genus Clupea; species Clupea harengus. The sequence goes on from NC_045154.1 coordinate 18,295,351, forward strand.
TGACACCTTTTGTTTAGAACTAAATGAACATTTTCTGTGTTCACTATTTGTCAAGTACAAGGGGAAATGTGTTTTTGTTTTTATTACATTTCATTTACCATTTATACAAACAGAAATGACAACAATCTTTTACTGTGACAGGAGGGGCCTGACTTGTTTTTTTATTAAATGAAATGAAACGACTCGAGAAACATCATGACCAGTTCCTTTGGGCATACTGGATTGGGTATGTGAACATGTAATAAAGAGTGTTTCTTTAAACTTGCCTCATTCTTTCCAAATAAAGGCCACAATATCACCTCAAGAAGGCTCACCATTATGTGACCATTATGGGTTTTTTTATTGTATTTATTTTTGTTATCCATGAGTCTGTTTGCATCCACCAAACCGACTCATAAGGTTACATACAAGGTACTTTACACTGATAGTTCAGAACTTAGCTTTACCGATTTCTTTGTTTTCAGTTTTGGCTGACAACACAAGTACCTGGCCCTTCAGGTACATTCACTATTATGGATGAATACAAAATAGCCCAGGTTTCAACTCAGTAATCACACTGACTTGAGATGATAGAATCCCCAAATTGGTTGAGGGTAGGTAGAAAAATTTCAAAAACATACAACAAGAGTTTATGGCTATTTAAAGGAGAGTTCCAGTGATGGTGAAGCCAGACACTAACATTCTGATGCAAATTGCTCCTCACAGTCCTCTAACTATTCGTACACAGTCCTCTAACTATTCGCACACAGTCCTCTAACTATTCGTCCACAGTCCTCTAACTATTCGTACACAGCCCTCTAACTATTCGTACACAGTCCTCTAACTATTCGCACACAGTCCTCTAACTATTCGTAAACAGTCCTCTAACTATTCGTACACAGTCCTCTAACTATTCGTCCACAGTTCTCTAACTATTCGTACACAGTCCTCTAACTATTCGTACACAGTCCTCTAACTATTCGCACACAGTTCTCTAACTATTCGTACACAGTCCTCTAACTATTCGTACACAGTCCTCTAACTATTCGTACACAGTCCTCTAACTATTCGCACACAGTTCTCTAACTATTCGTAAACAGTCCTCTAACTATTCGTACACAGTCCTCTAACTATTCGCACACAGTCCTCTAATTATTCGTACACAGTCCTGACTATAAATGAGAACAAAATGGCTCGGACCAAACCATACCCAATTCCAGCCAATCAACACATTGCTTCAGGAGCACGGAAGGGAGGGGGGTCATTTTATTGGCTGTTGAACTCAAATATCAACAATCTTTCACCAGAACTGGGAACTGTGCTCGACTGATTGGATAAAATGGCTGCTCGACTGAGATAAAAGATACTCGACTGATTGGATAAAATGGCTGCACCGGCACCCCGACATCTTTGTTTTTCAAATATTTAAGCTTATATTTATAGTTTGATGTGACACATTTATTCATATTTTATCAAGTTCAAATGGTGAAATCTAACAACAAATATATCAACAAATATATTTCTATATAATACAGCAACTAAACTTGGCATTTAAGTAAATATATTTTACTTAATTTAACATAAAATACATATTAGGTCTACTTATCCTTCAAGTGTATTAACATATAGAAAGGAATTCTCTTTCACTTATAGGTTGTTAGCAGTCTTTCCTTTTTTTCTAATGAATGTAGACCTATGTCCCATAGCCTATAGATTTTATTTCTAGGTTGATGTATATACAAGCTCTGACTTTTGGGGAACAACCAGTATTTCAGTACTGGTGATTCAAGCCAACTATATCTACTAAGTCTGTTATTTCATGGTTACAGGCACCCGTTGGCTCTCTGTAGTTCAGCAGTGATGGGGATGAACCAGGCAGAACCAGGCTTTTTGTTAGCTTTGGTGGGATTCGTTCTGTTTTGTTTTGTTTGTGCAAGTACATCAGACGTCTTCCAAGACCCTCTGCTGATGCAAGAAAACAGTGTGAGAGCTAGACTACTGACACCTGCAGTGGGGGTGGAACGAGTTGTATTTCACCAAGTACAACAGTTCACATTAGTGACAGTGTGGCACAGCATACACCATTGCATTAGTGATAAATAAACAACTTGTGATTTGTTATGAATATTTACTCTATTTAAAAATAATTTACTGACTGAATAGAATAACATTCTATTTTTAGCTGAAAGCCTACATGATTTCTGTTCACTGGCACCAGATGAGGGACAAAACACTGATGGACATTTCAAGATCTACGTCCACTACGATGCCACCCAAGACAAGTGCCTTCCATTTAAGTACTTTGGATCCGGCGGTAATGGGAACCGCTTCATGTCTGATAAGGACTGCATAAGAAACTGCTCAGCTAACGCCATCAATGTTTACCCTGTGTTGGGTAAGTGTACATTCTAGGGGTACCACTGAAGAATAAAAGACAACTTTGGGATCATAAACCTACAAAGTAGCACAGTACTATGAAAAACCTCAATGGTGTCCAGGCAATTAGAAAGGTGAAAGTTAGTGAGGAAGGTCAGTGCATTCCTGCCAAAGACACGATGTCTCTGACATAGAAATGCTGCATCAAAGTCCCATCCACACCCTACCCCAAGGATAATAGTCATATTGTCCCTGTATGTCCCTGTAGTGTCAGTTACAGCACACAAGAGATCATTCAACCAGAGAATGTGTCTGTGGGCAATTAGGACATAAGACTGTTTGTTTTTTCCTTTTTCTGATCATTTGGTTTATCAAGACAATCTCAGCTTTTCCTCAGTTCCAAGGCTTTGAGCCGAAGAGACTGAGAAAGAAAGGACAATTTCCTGAGTATTTTGTGCCACCTAGTGGTTGAGTAGCGCTATACATCATAACAGTATCAGGGATGGTGGATTTAAAAAAACAGTATTTGTGTCATTTTACCAATCTAACCCTCTCCCCCCTTCACAGAGAAGGATGCGTGTCACTTCCCGAAGGCCTCAGGAGAATGCCTTCCCTTTTTTCTAATGAATGTAGGCCTATGTCCCATAGCCTATAGATTTTATTTCTAGGTTGATGTATATACAAGCTCTGACTTTTGGGCAACAACCGGTATTTCAGCACTGGTGATTCAAGCCAACTATATCTACTGAGTCATTAAAAAAAATCACTATGACTGTAAGCCGTTCCAAGTTGACTGTGGAACTGAACTATGGAAATACAACTTGAATCTCGTTAAAGAGCAGGAACTACCTTTTGACGTCATTGTTGTTACCGACAGAAAAAAACACGCCACTTCCTCTACCGCTTTCTAAAACGGCACAGTCTCCGAAGGGCTCGGCCGAATTACATGAAAGACGTGGCTCTTTTCTCAATGGAGCTGATATCGTCAGGCTCATACTGGAATTAGCACGGTCTTGTAACTCCACCAAAACGAATCTGACTAATAAACCCGGTGGATGCAGACGCTAGTTGGATGCTAGCCAGTCCTTCCGCGACAGCTTCAGCTGAGAGTGGTGACTAGCTAACTTAGCTGTATGTCGTTGGCTAGCTTGGATAGTTAGCTTAGCAAATTTAGCTGAAAAGATTTGTATGCAGGCGAGGCAGTCTTGGGTTAGGTACGTAGTTACAAAGCGTCTGAACCGTTATATTAGTTTCATGTGACTTGCTGAATGAGAGGATAAAACCGGTGAAGACGACGTGAGAATACGACGCCCGTGAAGTCCATGGAGTGCCCCCATTTGAGCTCCAATGTGTGGGTCACAGTGGACCCTTCCAAGTTCCCGAATGGTTCACCCTCGTCGTGGTGTTGTGGCGGTAAGTGAGTCATCACTAGACAGGCAGGCATGTGCAGCCTACTCTTATTTCAGCATCACTGATGGCTTCAAGATCTTCGTCTAATGATAGCGTTAAATGATATGCTGCACGCACAAGCCACGTCAAGCCCAGCTCCTAGCTAATGTTGGCCAACTTAATATGTATGCATTTTCTATTATATGCTGATTTCTAACTCACAGCTACCCAAGCTGTAGAAGAGTGACTTGAAATGCTAAGATCATCTACAAGATGGTATTTTCTGTCTCTCTGGCTAAGTCGTTAGCTACAAGTGACACGTGCACCGCAGAGCTGGTCTGGAGTCCGATTCATTCATGTTGAAGATTAACTGCAGGATATTATTTGCAGGATATTGTCATAGGCGAAATCGAAAGCATTAGTAACTGAATGTAAAGTGTGCAGCCTGATGCTATAGGTCACTAATTGACTGGGCAACTGTTTGCTTGTTCAAGTAGATGGGGAAGAGAATGAGAGTTACTACCATCAACCCTTTTTATTCCCTCTTAGCAGAGTATAGGCAGAAACACGAGCTAACTTCAAGCTGCAGGACACGCTTTTGAATTTGATTATTAAACGTGTAGGTCAGGACAACATAAACAACTGATTACAATAGATTTAGCTATATCTTGTATGTCCTGTCAATGTTAGATTCGTGCAAATACGATATGTCCTTCAAGGGTTCCTGGACGGTAATGCAGTTGTGAAGGATGACTTTTTCCCATTTCTTATTCAACAAATCCACAATCCTGGGCCTGACTGAGGCCATGAACTCTAAATGAATTATAGACTTGACTTGGTTATAAAGATGAACCCTTCATACTCTAGAGTGGCAGGTAGGCTCCCAGAGGCATGAACAGACCTCCCCTATTGACTTTTTCCACAATTGTTCAGTCATGCACAGGCCGGCATTCATGGGGATCGACCGTTCCCTAGCAACAGCTCATTCAGATGCTTGTTGTGTGCTGTTGGAGAAGGTGATCAAGGCAATTAACCCAGGGATTGCTCTCCTTCCTTCTTTCTTTCTTTCCCTCCCTCCCACTCGTTCACAGTAAAGATTTCTCTCTCTCTCATGTCCCATCAGTTAATGAAATGCTCAGTTGGAACCATTCGCCCTACACTATGGAAGGGCCGTGGTATATATGAAGACTTTTATTTGCAACTGTTTCAGCCAGACAAGAACTACTGGAAGTATGTGCTGTATTTCAACTGAAGTTGAATGTAAATATAAAATTGTGCATGTGTACTGTGCTAATGTGTCTCTTTCCTTTCTCGTGTGTGTGTGTGTGTCATCCCTCTCTGCTGTTGCTGTTTAGTTTGCCGGTCAAATAAGAGTCCATGGGTGTGTCTGACCTGTTTAAATGTCCACTGCGGAAGGTGAGTGCTGATTGGCAGATGCTGCCCACATGTTGGCTCAATACATCGGTTAATAAGTTACTGTCTATCAAGAGCCCGTATGTCTTGCCAGCAAGGTGACTGTTTATTAATGAACAATTCGCTGAAAGGTAGCGTTTGCGGTTTAAATTAGGAAAAGTTGTTTTAAACTGACAGCTATCAATAAAGGTGTGAGTCTTCACTCGCCTCACTGTTTGATTTCTATTGGATTATAAAACGATTGTGGCTGTGATCTCGATCATGACATGTCTCGATCAGCAAATAAAAATGAGACTTGCACTCGCGGGCGGGGGGGGGGGGCACCCCTTTCATGACGTGGATACGTCCACACTGAACACTTGCCAATCTTGAACTTGGTGCACTGAGGGTGAATGTGCTGTTTCCTCCTCAGGTATGTCAACGGCCACGCCAAGAAGCACTATGAGGAGACCCAGGGTCTCGCCGCAGGCCAGAAGAAGTGTGACAAGACCGAGAAGGAGAGGTGTCAGCACTGCGTGTGCATGGACTGCTGCAGCTACAGCACCTTCTGGTGTGTGTGTGTGTGTGTGTGGCAAGATTTGTGAAAATTCCTTCCATGCCTTTCTCCCCATATTTTCCATTCTCAGTCTGCTGATCTGGGTTCGTGGCCTTAGTAACAGTTTCTCTCTTTTTTTTTTTTTCTTTTTTTTTTTTTGTCAAATAGACGCTTTTGTGAAACACTAAATAACTTGAAATGATCTACTAGCGGCTATCATCGCCATCACCTACTCGTGTCAGAGGGCACTAGTGTTTCAGCACAGTCTGCTTGTAAAAGAGGCCCCCACTGCCCCTCCTTGCTTGTATTGTCACACACATCTGAAGGCCTTGATCCAGGCTTTACGAGGCCATGTGGTGGCTGACACTCAGTTCCGTGTGTGTGTGTGTGTGTGTGTGTGTGTGTGTGTGTGTGTGTGTGTGTGTGTGTGTGTGTGTGTGTGTGTGTGTGTGTGTGTGTGTGTGTGTGTGTGTGTCTCCAGTTACCGCTGTGACGAGTTTGTGGTGAACGACACCAAGCTGGGACATGTGCAGAAGGTGAGAGTGCATCTTCAGAGTCTGGAGAAGTGAGTATGAGATGCGCACGCACACCACACACACTTGCACACACACGCACACAAACACACACACACACCCACACCCACTCGCGCATACACACACACACACACACACACACACACACACATATACATAAACGCGTGCACCAAGATGTCCCATTTCTCATGCAACCTGAAGGCTTTGTGATTTTATCTTTAGTGGGTTAACATATGCTTTTATCTAAAGTGACTTACAGTAGTGTACAGTGGTGGTGTGAAGGCCTTGCTCTACCATCTGAGCTGCAGCATAATTAGGACATGGTAAATGGGGTGTGTGTGTGTGTGTGTGTGTGTGTTATCTATGAACTGTGTGTGACTTCACCGTCTGATTAACCACCATGGTGATGTTCAGTAGCTTACGTGTTTGGTGTGTTTTCATGCACCACAACCTGTGAGTCTCTGTGACCGTGTCTGTGTTAGCCTTCATCACAGTGTGTTTGTGACGTCAATGGTGTTCTCATTGTAAACTCTGTGTGTGTGCGTGTGTGTGATGAGCCCTTCAAGCCTTTAATTTTTTCCTGAACAATGGCTCTTTTCACTTGATACCTTTGGAAACATGTTGTTATTACATACGATACGTGAACCTCTTTTCTCTTTTTTGAGCGAGAGAAAAAGGCAATTACTGAGAGTGCTGGGAGGCAGTGTGTTATTTTGTGGACACAAGGAAGCTATCTCTAAAATGAATACATTTTACTGACTTCAAAGACAGGGCACCAGAAAAATGATTGCCTCGAATCCATTTGTGTTTAACATTGCAATAGTGCCATTGTCAGTCCATGCAAGTGCATTCATTTCTACTTATACATTTATAATTATACATCCTATAGTTAATGCAGAAAGTTAGGGTATACATACATGAGTATAAATAAAGCTGAATGGTTATTAATGTAGTTAGCTTAGTTTTGTCATTATCATATTTGGAAGTAGATTACAGTGAGCCCAAGGCCTTTCCCAAGCCAGATGCAAAAATGGTGCACTGTTTCAGCTGTAGTTGATAAATATGCTATTTTAAGTGGATGAGTATAATTTGGGATATTATTCAATGAATGAATACATTTACTTTTTAATTAAAAATCAAATGATTTGGAAATTGAAACAAATTAAAATGTGACTTCTGGGTTGTGTGTGTGTGTGTGTGTGGTCGGTCTTGGGTAAAATGCGATATTGTTTGGGTGGCTCTCGAGTGCAATCAGCTGATGGCCTCTATTCCGAGGATCACAAAAGCACACTGAAGTCTCTTGTCTTTGTTGCAGCGCGACCCTGAACGACAGGAAAAGGAAGCTTCACGAAAACTCCCCGCTTGACAGCAAGCTGCTGAAAGATGAGGTGAGTGGCAGGTGTCTCGTACAGTAAAGCCTCTTTGTGTCGAAGGAAGGAGAGAGACTCCTCAGCGCATAGCCTACAGATTCCCCACGGCTGCACTTCTGTGTCTTTGATGACTTTTTAAAAAGATTTAATTAAATGTATTTAACGAAAGTTGTAATAACATCAGTTAATAACAACTATGTGCTGCTTGTACACTCAACAGACACAGACTCGCATGCACTCTGTCACACACACACTAACACGATCACCCATGCACGTGCGCACACACATAGTACAAACACACTCTCTCACACACACACACACACTCACACTCAGCTGCCCACGTCAGCACTGCCTGCTGTAGTACGGTGTGTGTGTGCATCTGTGCGTTCTGATCGGTCTTATCTGTACACGTGCAGACGCAGCTTTCTGTAACCTCCTCACACACACACACACACCGAGTGGAAATCATGATCCCTGCATTCCTGTGCCCCCAGTCCTAACCCTGCAGTGGCCAGCTCAAATAGTTGGAGCGATTAGCATGAGGTAATTGTAGTGACGACAGGATAATTGTACACACACGGCCAAGAACGCTGCCAAAGAAATGTCTTTTGGAAGCCAGTGCTTTGAGGGAAAGGGTGAAAGAGAGAGAAAAAAAGAGAGGGAGAGGGAGAAATGACTCAGAGAAGAAGCTGTGAGGGTGAGTCTTGTGGCGAGATTCATAAATATGAAAGGAACACAGCTCTTTTGAGGAGCTGGATCTGCTCTTTTCAAGCACAGGCTTTAAGTCTGTGGCTTTAAAACACAGTGCTGTGAAAGTGACTGAGTTCATTGTGTGTGTGTGTGTGTGTTTTCTTATTCTCAGAGTGCTGTTTCAACCCTCAGTGCTACTGGCCTGCGTAACCTAGGGAACACCTGCTTCATGAATGCCATCCTCCAGTCCCTCAGGTAAGGTCATAGGTCATTGGATGTGCCCACTGCACACCTCCCACATCAGTGAAGCTCTCCTGCGGTGTTTCGTATCGTATCACAAGCGATGCCATTGCTCAGCCTGCACCGCACACCATACCCCACACTTATTGACCGGTGCAGGTGGTGTGTTAGTGAACCATCAGCTCCATCGGCTCAATCAGCTCCATCTCCACCCTAACAAACTCTGAGCAGGTGGAGTGGTGTGTTATTGACCCATCAACTCCATCAGCGCCATCTCCACCCTAACAAACTCTGAGCAGATGGAGTGGTGTGTTATTGACCCAACAACTCCATCAGCGCCATCTCCACCCTAACAAACTCTGAGCAGGTGGAGTGGTGTGTTAGTGACCCATCAACCCCATCAGCTCCATCTCCACCCCAACACACTCTGAGCAGGTGGAGTGGTGTGTTAGTGACCCATCAGCTCCATCTCCAACACACTCTGAGCAGGTGGAGTCGTGTGTGTTTGTGGTGCACGTGACTCCTGGTCACACCCACACACCATCCCCAGCAACTCCAGCAGCTCCACATCCCATCCCCCCCACGCACCCTCCACCACACCCCACCCCACCCCACCTCTGTGCTGCCCTGTGCAGGCTGCAGGCTGGCCGTCTTCTGGCTGCCACGGCCTGGTGGAGCAGTCAGCCAGCACTAATGTGGTCTGGGGGGTGGCCAGGGGATTAGGCTGGCGGGCTGGATCAGTGACTGAATGACTGGCTGGCTCACTGGCTGGCTCTAGATCCGCGGGTAGAGCCTGTCAAAGCAGCCAGCTCACCACCAAAAGCCTGCACACACTAGCTTAGTGCGCACACACACTTTCACTCATGCAGACTTACTCGCGCACACACACAGACACGGACCGACACACACGCAGACCGACAAGCTCACTCACACACACACACACACACACACATAGACTGACACACACACACAAAGAGACAGACAGACAGACAGACAGAAGCATATATCTGCACGCACATATACACACACATACAGTATATATACACAAGCACATCATGACCTTTTTTAACAGACTGAGTTTAGTTCCTGCTACTCTGCTTGTAAACGGCTGTCACGCTTCTTTGACCACTGAATGCGAGTCGTGTCCCACCTGTCTTCCAATCCAGCTTTAATTGGCCCTCTGACTGCTGGCATCTTGTAAATATTCAGATAGAAATGTGTGCACGTATTCACCACAGAATTTACAAGACTGCGGTCTTTGAATGAAAAACGAGTTGTTCTTTCCACTCGACTTTGAGAGATGTTTGAAAGTCTGCTGTTCTTTTTATTGAAATACATGACTGTTTCTTTCTTTCTCCCGCCCTCTCTTTCTCCCTTCCTTTCGCTCTCTCTCTCCGTTCCTTCCATCCTTTGTCTCTCCCCCTCCATCTCTCTCCCTGCAGCAACATTGAGCAGTTCAGCTGCTATTTCAAGGAGCTGCCAGCGGTGGCGCTGCGGAGCGGGAAGACGGCGGGTCGGAGGATGTACCACACGCGCAGCCAGGGGGACAGCAGTGTGTAAGGTCCTCTTCAGCTGGGGCCAACCAGGGAGGGGCGGGGGGGGCGACAGCAAAGCTAGCTTTGATATGGACCAGAGAAGAGCTTTTAGTGTGCATGTATTCATTGAGCAGTATTTAAGGTCCTCTTGAGCTATGGGGGCCGGGCAGAGAGTATCAGGGGGCCGGGTAGAGTAGTAGAGAGTATCAGGGGGCTGGGTTTGATATAAAACACATGAGAGAATCTCTGCTTCCTGGAGGAGATCAGAGACGTGCGATGCCAGAATGTGTTTGTGTTTTTCATTGCTGATTTTAAAGTAAGCATCAAAACCTCAACACACATTGTCTCCTCGGCGATGCTTGAGTTTAGCTAGTGTGATCGCTCTGTGATGGACAGGAGAACAGTAATTACATACTGGCTCGCTCGCTCGCTCTGGGATCCTGAGAACTAGCAGATGTGGGCAGAAACGGATGGCAGTGATTAGACAAGACGGCAGAGAAGCTGCAGGCCTGTTTATGTGTGTTTTTATTGAGTGGGTGTGCAGTTTTATATCCTGTGTGTGTGCAGTTGTGTATGTGATTCCATGTCTGATTAATGTGTGTGAGGCCTGCATGTTTCCGGAGAAGCACACACACACACACACACCTCTTACAGCTTAGTGTTTGTGTGCCTGAGGGAGAGCGCTATCCAGACAAATGGTCTGTTAAGGTGTGAAAAACTGAGGAAAAAACAGTTGATTTGACTGTGTGTGTTTTGTTTTGTTGTGCTTGGATGTGTATGGGGCTCTGTGTCTTTGTGGTGTTTGTGTGCGTGTGTGTGTCTGTCCTCTTTCTCAATATGTGTGTGTGTGTGTGTGTGTGTGTGTGTGTGTGTGTTGAGCAGCTCATTGGTGGAGGAGTTCCGGAAGACGCTGTGTTCTCTGTGGCAGGGCAGTCAGACGGCCTTCAGCCCAGACGCCCTCTTCTACGTCATCTGGAAGATCATGCCCAGCTTCAGGTACCAGCTGCTCCTCAGCCTGTTAAGGACCCAGTACTACAGTACCAGAGCTGCTGGGTTATTATCAGACCCAGTACTACAGTACCAGAGCCACTGGGTTATCATCAGACCCAGTACTACAGTACCAGAGCCACTGGGTTATTATCATCAGACCCAGTACTACAGTACCAGTGCCACTGGGTTATCAGACCCAGTACTACAGTACCAGCGCTGCTGGGTTATTATCATCAGACACAGTACCAGTGCCACTGGGTTATCATCAGACCCAGTACTACAGTACCAGAGCCACTGGTTTATTATCAGACCCAGTACTACAGTACCAGTCCCACTGGGTTATCATCAGACCCAGTACTACAGTACCAGTGCCACTGGGTTATCAGACCCAGTACTACAGTACCGGAGCTACTGGGTTATCAGACCCAGTACTACAGTACCAGTGCTGCTGGGTTATCATCAGACCCAGTACTACAGTACAAGCGCCACTGGGTTATTATCAGACCCAGTACTACAGTACCAGCGCTGCTGGGTTATCATTAGACCCAGTACTCAGGGATTAAAGTATTCCGGCACCGTGCCGGATTTCCGGCGTGCGGCGTTTGGCTGCGAAAAAAAATCTTATATTAAAAAAAAAAAAAAAAACACGTCTCGATATCATCACCATCACTTTCGAGTTCATGAGTTCGTCTGCCAATGAAATGAAAGGAGCACAACTCTCCCGCTCTCAAAGAGAACAGTATTAGCCAATCAGAAGTAGATTGGGGCGGGTCTTGGGAAAATGTGCTTCAGACTTTTCTCTATCGCTCTGCCTAGCGTAGCTGCCCGAGACATCACACCAAAGGAGAGTAGGATGGAAAGTAAGTTCATGAAAATAAATGGCGCTGGGCATGGATAGAAGATATGGGAAGGGAGGACAGTAAGCCTTTTGGTAGCTGGTGTAAGAAGTTAAGAGAAGCAGGTGCTTGTTTCTGTACTTTGTGCTCGAGAAAGCTAATATATGCAACTAGCTCTCCAACACACAACGCCTTTACCGGGAGCAACATCCTCAGCTGATGTACCGGCATCAATAACTGACCGTGTGTGTGACGTGTGTTTCACTAAACTGTCAATATCCAATCAGCATGCCGCTATTTTAACACACACACGGTATAATACCAGAGTTTAAAAGACTTATTTCGGAAAAGCTAAAAAAAAAAAACCGCCATGTTTTCCTTAAATGTCGACGAAGCCACCAACAAGTACATGGACAAAGTCCTGTTTTGTATTTATTTCCCAACATTAGTTACCAGTTCTTGTAACATTTTAATGTTTTGTTTGTTATTTATTTTATTGATATATTTTCTGTTAATTTCCTAGTATTTAATTTACGATTATTTCTTTTGATCAAAGTAATTATGGAAATGTTGCAATATAAAACTACATTATTATCCACAGTTCACTGTTGCAACAGTTTAAAAAGTAAATCGCTGTCCTTTTTCATATATCCTCAATTAAATGGTTACAAATCAAATCTTCTTCCACTGACATACCCTTATAACATGTCACCTTGTGATTGTAGGTCATCTTGTAACCTTTCAAGGACAAAGCTTAGCAGCTAAACTTGATATCAAAAGAAATCGTAAATGCTACATGTGTTATTACCATATTGTAGTGAGGTGGAGTAATATTGCTGACCTTTCTTGGGATTGCAGTTTCAAAAGTCTCACCATAATCTGCAATCATTCATTTCTAAATGTTTGTTTGTTTGTTTTTTTGACCCTGCGAATGTGTCCATGCCACGGGACGATCCCCCCCCCCCCCCCACCCCACCCACAAAAAAAAGTTCAGGCTCAGGATTTTTTTTTGCTTTAACCCCTGAGTACTACAGTACCAGTGCTGCTGGGTTATTGCCAGCATGACTATAATGGTGTAACTAATAATGTGATGACGTTACATGCATCACTAGAGAAAAATGGTAATCATCTGTACTTGTTATTTTTGTCTGAAAAAATATGGGCTTGTGTCCCTATGTGTTAATCTCTCTCTTTCTTTCTCTGACTCACTCTCTCTCTCTCTGTCTGTCTCTCTCTCCCTCTCCCTCTCTGTGTGTGTGTGTGTGTGTGTGTGTGTGTGTGTGTGTGTGTGTGTGTGTGTGTGTGTGTGTGTGTGTGTGTGTGTGTGTGTGTGTGTGTGTGTGTGTGTGTGTAGGGGCTACCAGCAGCAGGATGCCCATGAGTTCATGAGGTACCTGCTAGACCACCTGCACAGAGAGCTGCAGGGCAGCCGCAACGGAGCTCACCGCTCCCCTGTGTCTGCGGACGCCATCAAGGCAGAGGATAAATGCTGGATGTAAGAGGCACACACACACACACACACACACACACACACACACACACACACCCACCCACCCACCTGTGTCTGTGGACGCCATCAAGGCAGAGGATAAATGCTGGATGTAAGAGGCGCACACACACACACAACCATCTGTGTCTGTGGACGCCATCAAGGCAGAGGATAAATGCTGGATGTAAGAGGCACACACACACACACACACACACACACACACACACACACACACACACACACACACACTCTGCGGACGCCATCAAGGCAGAGGATAGCCCTTGGCTACAACACATGATGTATGGTTTGAGAGTCTTTGTGGTAGAAATAGAAAACTTACAGTATGTTTTTGTTTTGTTAAATGACTCTGGAGAGTGTAATTCTATATGGAATACGAGAATATGGTGAATTCCATACGGAATACCAGTATATGGTGAAGTCGAGGTGTTGCCCTCAGGCTGACAGTTTAGGGTGCCAAATTGCAGACTAATTCCTTCCTCCATCAACATACTAAATAACAACAAGTAGGTGTACTATATGATGAAGATGATGATGATTATTGTTATTATTATTATTTGATTATTTTTAAGAACTACTGTTTGATTTATATCTAGCTTTTATCATTAAAAACTATTCTTTTGATCACCTTTGATTCCTTTAAAGAAGCACTGTGTGATCCTCTTATTTGACACTACTGTGTGCTTTTAAAGAGCTGTGCGCTCTGGAGCTGCACGTCTGTGCCTGTCTGTGCCCGGTGATGGAGCTGCACGTCTGTGCATGTCTGTGCTCTCTGGAGCTGCACGTCTGTGCCTGTCTGTGCTCTCTGGAGCTGCATGTCTGTGCATGTCTGTGCCCTGTGATGGAGCTGCACGTCTGTGCTCTCTGGAGCTGCACGTCTGTGCCTGTCTGTGCTCTCTGGAGCTGCACGTCTGTGCTCTCTGGAGCTGCACGTCTGTGCCCTGTGATGGAGCTGCACGTCTGTGCATGCCTGTGCTCTCTGGAGCTGCACGTCTGCATGTCTGTGCCCTGTGATGGAGCTGCACGTCTGTGCATGCCTGTGCTCTCTGGAGCTGCACGTCTGCATGTCTGTGCTTTCTGAAGTCTGTGCACGCCTGTGCATGTCTGCATGTCTGTGCTCTCTGGAGCTGCACGTCTGTGCACGTCTGTGCCCTGTGAGGGCGCTGACACGTCAGGTGTGATTCAGTGGCTTGGAGCCCAAGCGGGGAAAATAAAGTATACCTTACTGTACTTACCTTACACATGCACGCACGCACATCACACACACACACAGCACACACTCTCACACATGCACACACTCGCCACTTTCACACAGCCGTACAGAAATACGTGTATGCATCGGCCCATCCAGTCCCACTGTGCCCTCTCATGCACACACATATATTCTCACCTACATGCTCTCACACTCCAGGTTAGCCCATCCCCCCCCCCCCCCCACACACACACACACACACACTCACACACACACACAATGGATCACACTGCTGACACTTGACTAGCTGAGACCGGCTTCAGAGGTCAAAAGAACAGGCTTATGTACACACACTTACTCATAGACATACACTTACTGTTTCACACATACTTGTGAAAACTCTCCTGGGCTTAGTCACACACTCCGACTCGCTCACGGATGACGGATGTGTGTACAGCTCTCATGCAGTATTACAGATTTTGCTGTGGTGCTTGTCTTTGAAAATGAACACCGTTGACAGCACATGCTGTCCTGGTCTAAGCCTGGTCTGAGTGTGTCTGTATGCAAGTGACTGCCAGTGAAAGATACAAGTAAAAACGTGTGTGTGTGTGTGTGTGTGTGTGTGTGTGTGTGTGTGTGTGTGTGTGTGTGTGTGTGTGTGTGTGTGTGTGTGTGTGTGTGTGTGTGTGTGTGTGTGTGTGTGTGTGTGTGTGTGTGTGTGTGTGTGTGTGTGTGTGTGGTTCTTTATGGATGACGATGAGAGAGGGCGTCTGAATGTGCATGCCATACATCACGGCTTCATGTGCATACACTGCTGCTCCAGCACCTTCCTACTGATCGTCATAGCAATGACCCCATTTAAACCCCAGCCTCGACACCGCCGTCCAGCGTCCCCCTAAGTCTGTTTTTGGTGGGTGCCATTGAAAAGGCGTCTCTTTGTTGAGTCGTGTTCAGTGGAACGTGAGGGCTGATAAGGCAGCCTAAGCCCCTGTGTGTGTGTGTGTGTGCGTGTGCGTGTGCGAGAGAGGGCGAAAGAAAGGGAGGGTGTGAGAGATAGACAGATAATGAAAGATCACACACACCATAACAGGATGCACGAGCCCTTCTGTACTTGTGACGCGTCAGATAGTCGGTTAGCGGAAATGGATACTGAAAAAGAACCTCACAAACACACACACACACAAACACACTGTTTAATATGAATGGATATGCTACTTTTCATTTAGGTGTACTATTATTATTATTATGGTGTGTGGTATAATGACGGTTTATTCTGTCATTTCCTGTGTTGAACTTGTGCGTAGTTTCTGATGAGTGTTGCTGATATTACACCTTTCTCTCTCTCTCTCCTCTCTCTCTCAGAAATGGGACCTCCACTGTAGTCACCTCCATATTTGGCGGCATTCTGCAGAGTGAAGTCAACTGCCTGATCTGCGGGACTGAGTCCCGGAAGCTCGACCCATTCCTAGGTCAGAACACGCAGAACATCTGAGCACAGAGCGTTCCCCATCATGTTGTCTCCGTCGCTGTGCTGTGACGGGGCGGGGCGGGGCTCCTCGGGGTCTCCTCTCTCCTGAGATCTGGCTCTCCTCAGCCCTGTGTGTGATGGGATGCAGTCGGTTGTGCTCTGCTGTGGTCTCGCATCCATTCCTTGCTAAATTAATTCTAATGGCTTCCTGGTTACTGTACATGTGTTTATGCTCTGAGGAATGATGTGTGGGTCATGGCATGACAAAATAAGTCCAGTTGGTCAAAAAATGGTATTGGATATTCTAAATGTACAGATATCTACAAATCTAATGGTATTGGATATTCTAAATCTACAGTGAATTGTCTTTAAAATAAGGGTTCATTTTTTTTTAATTTGTTGAATATTTTTGGAATGAGCATTTGCGATTCTAACGTCTATATAATTATTTCAGTCATTCTCGTCCCGCTGTGCCTCTTGCAGCTGATCTGAAGTGTGACCTCATTGGTCTATAATGGCTGTTTGACCTCTGACCTCGTCCTCCGCAGACTTGTCCCTGGACATTCCAAGCCAGTTCCGCATCAAGCGGTCTAAAGACCAGGAGCCTGGGCCCACCTGCACGCTACGAGGTGAGCGCACTGACATTTGATATAGCCATTAAACACAGGCCTTTCTGTAGAGACACTGATATAGCCATTAAACACAGGCCTTTCTGTAGAGACACTGATATAGCCATTAAACACAGGCCTTTCTGTAGAGACACTGGGGGGGGGGGGGGGGGGGGGCTGCCTGTAGAAATGACCCACTGGTGTCAACAGTCCATTGGTGTGCACAGTGAAGCTGTGTATGGAGTCCAGTGGTGTGCACAGTGAAGCTGTGTATGGAGCCAAGAGGTGTGCACAGTGAAGCTGTGTATGGAGTCCAGTGGTGTGCACAGTTAAGCTGTGTATGGAGTCCAGTGGTGTGCACAGTTAAGCTGTGTATGGAGTCCAGAGGTGTGCACAGTTAAGCTGTAAGAGCAAGTGCTGGTCTAATAGCCTTGTCTTGCCGAGCCCTTGGCCTAGTGTTTTGCCTGTTTTTTTTTTTGTATTATTATTATTATTATTATTATTATTATTATTATTATTTAAAAACAAATATCATCTCCGATATCAGTGAATGATGTGCTCTTTGTGTGTGTGTGTGCGCAGACTGCCTGCGTAGTTTTACAGAGCTGGAGGAACTGGATGAAACGGAGCTCTACATGTGTTATAAATGTAAAAAGAGACAGAAATCTACCAAGAAATTCTGGGTCCAGAAACTGCCAAAGGTACATCTACTCAGCCTTATTCTATTTTATTCTGTTCTGTTCTATTCTATATTCTTCATTCTATTCTATTCTGTACTTTCAGTAGTGGAGAGAAAACAGGAAAACTACACTACAGTCTCCTAGCTACTGAGTAGCATCTTGTGTTGCATGGCAACCATTTATTGTTTTTAGTGCCTCCGTAGCGCATCCTTTTAATGGAACAGAACATGAGTGCATGAAGTGCATCCGGAAATATGGATATACTTCAAAGGTTCTGAACAACAACTCCTGCCCAGTGTTGATTCAGATATGTGCGAGTGCGACCCTTTCAAACAGACACTAATTCAGAAGATTCTTTACAGATCTTGTCACATTTTAAGCAGTTAGACAGACAGTGGCTGTTTTGATGTTTTACCGTGTTTGTTATGAGAACTACACACACACACACACACACACACACACACACACACACACACACACACACATACATATGTCAGTCAGTAAAATTCATTCTGATTTGTTTTTTTTCGGCAGGTTCTGTGTTTGCACCTGAAGCGGTTCCACTGGACAGCTTACCTCAGGAATAAGGTGGACACCTATGTGGAGTTTCCCATGCGCGGTCTGGGCATGAGGAACTACCTGCTGGAGGTGATGATATTGAGATTTGACCTTATACATGTTTGCGGTTTACTTGAAATATTGAATGCGTTAAAAAGTTAACATAATTAACGCAGCTGCCTGTGTTTTGTTCTTATTTCCGATAATGCATGTGTAATGGTTACAATATCTGCTACATCCAACATAAACCTGACATGCAGCTGAGCTGAATCCACAAGCTTGCAAGTTTATTGAGCGCTTCAACTTCCAACTAACCCAAGGGGCTGCACACCATCTTACCTAGTCACTAGCTCCCACCCCAAAAGTCTGTCTCCTCTTCTCTTCTCAGCGTCAGCTTCATCTCAATCCCTGTTTCACTTCACGTGCTACACATATGCCTTCAAGCTTACAGTCCATTTTAAAGGCCTTGATGGATTTATCTGAAATCTCTAGTTAAGAGAAGAGAATCTGTGGTCAAAGTTAAAAAGATGCTGTTAAACAATAGAAATTACATTTAAATATACTTTGTTTGTGTTGATTCTACATGAATTCAGTGATTTTACATTTAAATATCCATTATTACAGGCTTCAGTGTTAAGAATTATAAAGCAATTAATCGTGATTAATCACAGCAAATTGTGAGATAAATTAGTTTATATTTGTTTTATTGATTGACAGCACTGATAAATATATATTCATTTTATTCTTCTTAGATTGAGTCAAGGCCAATTTATAACCCCCCACACACAAGTCAGGTGAATATTCTATGAATGTCAAAATGAAATTGACTTCGTCAAGTTTTCTTTTCAGTCTCACCCATTCTGTCATCTTTTGTTGAACTAGAATTACTCTTGTGTGTGTACACAGTAAAGATCTGGTGCCTGGTTTAAAAGTGTGTGTGTGTGTGTGTGTGTGTGTGTGTGTGTGTGTGTGTGTGTGTGTGTGTGTGTGTGTGTGTGTGTGTGTGTGTGTGTGTGTGTGTGTGTGTGTGTGTGTGTGTGTGTGTGTGTGTGTGTGTGTGTGTGTGTGTGTGTGTGTGTGTGTGTGTGTGTGACAGCCGGAGAGTGCATTGCCACAGGACTGCCTTTATGACCTGGCTGCTGTAGTGGTGCATCATGGATCTGGGTAAGTGCCTCCCGCCCTCATGAGATCTGTTTTCGGAAAACTCTCGTCATTCAGGTCATTTACTCTGATTCACTAACGTTAATTAGCTAAAGAGCTCCAGTCAAGTCAGACTGTTTATAGAGTATACACTGTATGTATGTGAATAAATATGTTAATATGAGTAAATGTTTTTGAAGATGGTCTAAATAACAAAATTAAGCATATAATACTTCTCTAATCTCTACTATAATACTTTTATACTTTTTTTTTTTTTAAATGTGCTGTGTTAGGTGCTCACCAAGCATCTGTTTGCCTAGAGCTGAAGTAAATGTGTTCATCCTGGAAGCGTAAATGAAGCATAACTGAGCAACATACTCAGGTTCTCCAGTAGGGGGCGATATTGTCCAATGAAGGCTCTCATCCACTCTGCTCCCTCTGTGGTGTGAGGTGCTATTTCTGCATAGAGGAAAAACCAGCTGGCATTGAGTAGTTCTCTCGTGTGTGTGTGTGTGTGTGTGTGTGTGTGTGTGTGTGTGTGTTGTAGGGTTGGCTCGGGCCACTATACGGCCTATGGCAGCAACGAGGGCCGCTGGTACCACTTCAACGACAGCACCGTGACTCTGACGGACGAGGCGACCGTGCGGAAGGCCAAAGCCTACATCCTGTTCTACGTGGCACGGACTGAGACTGACACGGGCACGGGCACAGAGATGGGCCCAGGCGTGGTCACAGGACAGACTGGCACAGGGTTAGAGGCTGCTGTGGACACGGGCTCTGACTCCGGCCTCTGTGTAGGCAGCGGACCACAGGAGAGCTCAGGGGCCCACCCCACACTTCAGCCCTCTGAAGAGGAGAGCTCAGAGTGATATACACACACCCCCCACACTTCAGGTCCCTGAGGATGAGAGCTCAGAGTGACACACACACACACACACACACACACCACACTTCAGGTCCCTGAGGTGGAGCCCTCAGAGTGACTGTCATGGCCTTCAGCTGCCTCTCTTCCTCCCCCAGCTCTCCTCACACTCACCCTTTCAGTCACTCACACACACACACAAAAACACACAGATACACACATGATCAGACACACACAAACACGCACTCTCAGACACATGCACACAGACACACGACACACACAGACACACGACACACGACACACACACACACACATGAACAGACATGCACATGCACATGCACACACACACACACGCCCGCTCAGACACATGAACAGGCACACACACTTATCTGTTGTAGACATCACTCACATTCACACACACAAATGTAGTTCAAGACCTCTTAATCACGTGAAAGGAAACCTCAGTTTTGTTTTGTTTTGTTTTTTGTTTTAACTACCTTATTGCTGCTTTTAAATGTATTATACTTTTTATAGGAAACAAATGACTGAGAGGAGAAACTGTTTGTGTGTGTCTCTTGTGCTTCATGGTGTTATGAGCCTCTATGGTGAGGCCCGAGAGGCGTTGTTGAAAAGTTGCGTTTCAGATTCCATGTGGAATAATGTGTGATGAAGTTACTATGAATAAGAACCTGAAATGTGTTTGTTTGGTTTTTCCTCTCCAATGAGGTGCATCGTCACACTCTCTGACTCAGCGACTCAGCCCAAGCACATGCATACCCGTGTGCTTTTATTTCCTATTTATAGAACAGTCCGGAAAAGTCTAATGGACATCGTGAGTCAGCATGTTAATTGGTTAAGTCCAAGAGTCTTAAGCATTGTGCTCTTAAATTGAGGCTGTTGGAGATGAAAGGATGGCACAGGAACTAAAAAAAAAAAAGAAAAAGTGTTCTTAAGCGTCTGTTGGAGATCTACAGCTGATGGAAGGGTCCGTACAGGATGTCGCTGATGATAAGGACCCGTACAGGATGTAGGGTGTGTGTTGTGTACCATTTTTTTTTTTTAACCCAACTGAACAGACATTAGATGTGTAAACAGACAGACCATGAAAGAAGTCTTGGAAATGACACTTTAGGGTACCACCTGCTGTTTTTGTCAGCAGAATATGTCATTTTGTGCTAGTTTTTATATGATTTTTTTTTTGTTCTTTTGGTAGATCTTGAACTGCTTTCTGTTTGTTTTTATATGATAAAGTCAGCCCTTCCAGCACCACTGAACAGGCGTGACCAGCCAACCACCAGGACTCATCTGCTCAGCCCTGCACTTAGGCTACTGGTGAATTAAAGAGATGATGTTGATAGGTGTGTGTGTGTGTGTGTGTGTGTGTGTGTGTGTGTGTGTGTGTGTGTGTGTGTGTGTGTGTGTGTGTGTGTGTGTGTGTGTGTGTGTGTGTGTGTGTGTGTGTGTGTGTGTGTGTGTGTGTGTGTGTGTGTGTGTGTGTGTGTGTGTGTGTGTGTGTGTGTGTGTGTGTGTGTGTGTGTGTGTGTGTGTGTGTGTGTGTCCCAAAATAAGGGTGCCACCATCTGTGGCTCTTTGATCAGAATCCCAAAACGCTGAACAGCATGCATGTTAAGTACTGCAGTCAGCTTGGAAAATGTTTGGCATTCTGTTAAAAAAAAAAAAATCCTACCACAGTGCCTGCTTAGTGGACTCCTGTAGAGATCGTTCTGGGATAGCTTGCCATCCAGTTTGATCAAGAGATCAAAGCTAATTTTAGCTGGATCTTATTTTGGCTTCAACAAAGTCCAGCTCTACTCGAAGATGTAGATGAAAGAAAAAAAACTGTTCAGTGCGAGATGTGTTCACAGATCATTGTAGCTCTTCCAGTAGCCTCAGGCGGTATCAAACAACCTCTTTGGTCGCAATGGTAATTGCTGAATTTACAACGTGGTGTTGCCAGTCCTTTGAATTTGTGGTCGCTTCCTAATTGCAGTTTAGAAGTAGTTGGGTGAGGAAAAGCCGTCTGAAAAAGTATTACTGTAAAGATATTTTAAGAGGGGTTGCTTGATTGGCGTTGTGAGAAGAAAGGAAATATTGTTTATCACTGTAAAAGGAACTTAACATTTTTTTTACCTTTTTATATATATTAAGAAAGTATTCCTGTCGTCCAGCTCGTGAACAAGGAAACCGTAGCTGCCTTAGCCTTGCATGATTAAGCAGGGAAACGGTCGTTTGGTGAAGAGGCTCACTAATTCACATTGTACGCTACCTTCGTTGTATCACGGAGACCGTTGTAACTTCTTAATTTCTCACCTCGTGTCTAACGTAAATGCGATCAAACTCTCAGGCAACATGTGTGATGGCACCAGCAGAATACGCTCAATCGCTGTCAAGTTAGCCTACAGACATACATCGTTTTGTGGGGCAAATTTGTAACTTCTAAGTTTAACACAAGATTTTGACTGCACAATTAATGCACTATTAGTTGCACACAATGTGTTATCTTACAATTATCTTAATATTGAATATTAGGTGAGGGCGGCTGGGGACAGTTGTAACACGCATTACAATCGGTTGCAACCACCAAGCTAGCAATTGAAATGTGAAAATATGACACCCTTGGTTTTTAAGCGCTGTAACGACTACAGTTTACAGAAAAAACCCTATTCACCACTCATTTTAGATTGTCCCAAAGACAGTCGCTGGATTTAGATGGAAATTAGAGAAAAGGTAAGGCACATGTGCTTGAATTATTTAAGTAAATATAAAGGCATAGGATGTATGTTGCCTATATGTTAAAAAAAAAGGTACACAAAGCAAAAAAGGCAAAACATAGTAGAACAAATCTTCTCCTTCAAATAAGGGCCAAACGTTTAGCCTACACATAAACTCCTCAAAAAAAGTTCGGAAACGTTATTTCGGTCGATTATTCCTCCCCTTTAATTATACCAATTGGTATTGTATTTTATATCTTTGGAAAGC
>NC_045154.1:18323230-18325730 GCF_900700415.2 Clupea harengus
TGAGCGTCCTGGTAAAACTCCAAGCGCGCCACCGGTAATCACCAAAGACATGACAGACACTACTACCCTACACACACACACACACACACACACACACACACACACACACACACACACACACACACACACACACACACACACACACACACACACACACACACACACACACACACACACACACTACAATACTACCCTACAGGAGAAAAGACAAACAGGGCTGGAGGGGGTGGAGATACCATGATGGAGAGAGAGGAGTGAGACAGGAGGGGAGATATATACATTGAGAAAGAGAAAAGGAGGAACAGAGACAGAAAGCAAAAGAGAGAAGGAGAGCGAGAGAGAGCAGAACAAATAGAGAGAGAGAGAGAGAGAGCAGAACAGAGAGAGAGAAAGAGAGAGAGAGTAAGAGAGAGAGAGTGAGAGAGAGAGAGAAGATTAAAGGGAGACAGGGAAAGAGTATGTGGTGGTGAATTTGTTTTCCATGTATTTATATTTGTAAGTGAGTGAGTTAATAACTTTCAACGTTAATTGGGGCGTCTGTGAGCAGGTTGTCTAATTAAATGAAGTGTGTGTTGGTGTGCATACATTAAGTGTGTGTTTGTGTGCATAAATTAAGTGTGTGTTTGTGTGCATAAATTAAGTGTGTAATTGTGAGAAGGGGAAAGAGAGAGAGAGAGAGAGAGAGAGAGAGAAGAAGAAGGACAGTGGGAGATGTGGAAAAATAGAGGGAGAGAGAGAGAAAGAGAGACAGAGAGAGAGATGTGGGAGAGTAAGATTGAGCTGGCTGCACCATCAGAGTGACCTAAATGAGGAACCAGAAAATATTTCCTCCTCTCTGTGGAACCCATGTACAAGATTATCTTCCACTGGGGAAACATTCAAATGACACAATGTGCATGGCCTGCTTTTCATTTCTTGTCTTTCCTAATTTGTCGTGTTGACTTTAACAGAGATGCAGTGGTGTTGTGACAGGAGGGGTTTTCTGGACTGAGGAGAACATAGTTACCCATTAAACTCCAGTTACACAAGTCTGGGGGAGAGGAGAGGAGAGGAGAGGAGGAGAGGGAGAGAGGGAGATGGAGAGGCAGAGAGGGTGAGAGAGACGCAGAGGACAGGGGGGAGAGGGGGAGAGAGAGAAGCAGGGAGGGAGAGAGACAGAGAGAGAAAGAGCGAGAGGCAGAGAAGGGGGAAAGAGGGAGAGAGAGAAGCAGAAAGAGAGGGAAAGAAGCAGAAAGAGAGAGAGACAGAAAGAGGGAGAGAGAGGCAAAGAGAGCTAGAGAGAGAGAGGCAGAGAAGGGGGAAAGAGGAAGAAAGAGATGAGGAGAGAGAGATGAGCGGAGAGAGAGATGAGCTGAGAGAGAGATAGACGAGCGGAGAGAGAGAGATTAGCGGAGAGAGAGAGATGAGCAGAGAGAGAGAGAGAGAGATGAGCTGAGAGAGAGATAGATGAGCGGAGAGAGAGATGAGCGGGGGGAGAGATGAGCTGAGAGAGAGAGATGAGCGGAGAGAGAGAGAGAGAGAGAGAGAGAGAGAGAGTGTATGTGGAGAGAGAGATATGAGCGGAGGGAGAGAGATGAGCGGAAAGAGAGAGAGATGAGCGGAGAGAGAGAGAGAGTGTGTGTGTGGAGAGAGAGAGATGAGCGGAGGGAGAGAGATGAGCTGAGAGAGAGAGATGAGCGGAGGGAGAATGAGAGTGTGTGGAGGCTGTGGTCCCTCCCTCAGCTGTCGGCCCCAGATGATTTACACAGGCAGGTGGGGCTACAATCACCTCTTTGTAGCTGTGGGAGGAATGCACATATGCGTCTTGGTCTGCCTGTCTGCCGCAGTCCTCCTCTACACACACACACACACACACACACACACACACACACACACACACACACACACACACATAAACATATACACATGAACACACACACACAGCAAACACGTACAGAAACATACAGTTCTCACACACACACACACACACACACACACACACACACACACACACACACACACATGAACATACACACACACACATGAACATACACACATGAACATATACACATGAACACACACACACAGCAAACACATACAGAAACAAATACAGCTCTTACACACACACACACACAGCAAACACATACAGAAACACATACAAATACACACACACACACACACACACACACACACACACACACACACACACACACACACACACACACAGTAAACTCATAAAGAAACACATACAGTTCTCACATAGACAAACACACACACACACACACAGACAGCAAACTCGTACAGAAAAATATACAGTTCTTACATACACACACACACACAGAAAACTCATAAAGAAACACATACAGTTCTTACATAGACACTCATACACACTCACAAACACAAACACACACACACACACAGTTCTCACATGTGTTTGTGGAGACAGAGTGGTGACTCAGCCATTCCATTTAGTATCACGATAGTGAGTAGTACACACACATCCAAACGGAGTAGTACACAC
>NC_045154.1:18330730-18350730 GCF_900700415.2 Clupea harengus
TATTGGCTTCAGGAAAAACACACAAAGAATACTGAAGGACACACCAACAGTATATACATTTCATTTTCATCTCTTTCCAAGTGTCCTGATTTAAGCTTTTATTATTTTGTTTCTGTTTTTGGTGTGGTTATGAAATTTGATCTGATGTTTTAGGAAACATGTTAATGGGAATAAAGTGTATTGTTATATTCTCAATTCCCTCTCTCTCTCTCTCTCAATCTATCTACTTGTCTGTCTGTCTTTCTATCTATCTGTCTGTCTCTCTCTCTCTGTATCTGTTTGTCCCTCCAGGTGTCCAAACCTCCTCTCCCTGACCCTGTCTGGCTGTGGCCACATCACAGACTCTGACATTGTGAGCGTGTTGCGCTGCTGCCGTCGCCTGCGGAGGCTGCGCCTGGAGAACTGCTCGCGGGTGACGGACGCTGTGCTGCGTGCCGCAGCGCTCCACGGCGGGAGCCTGGAGGAGGTGCGGGTGGACTTCTGTCGCAACGTCAGCCGCTCCGGGCTGCAGGCGCTCCGCGAGAGCCGGCCGGAGCTGGTGCTGGGTGCGGAGCGGAGCGCCGAGATGATCCCGGACACCAGGCCAGAGGACCGGCCGCACGTCCGCCGAGCGCTGCAGAAGGTCCTGCTGTACGTCTGAGACCCAAAACAAGAGAGCAGAACAGAACCAAACTGGACCCAGAGCAAGAGAGCAGAACAGACTGGACCCAGAACAAGAGAGCAGACCAGAACCAGACTGAGATCCAGAACATGAGAGCAGAACAGAACCAAACTGAGACCCACAGCAAGAGAGCAGAACAGAACCAGACTGGACCCAGAACAAGAGAGGAGGCTGCACTGAAGACGAGTGTTTTGGGAACAAACTGTACTATCAATAGAGACCAGATAACTAAGGATTGTTTTTTACAATTTTTAAGGGGACATTATCAGAGACAGGTTTAAGCTGTGTGTGTGTGTGTGTTTGTGTGTGTTTTACAGATAGATTTGTATGATCTTTATGTTTTTTTATTGTAATGTTTTTTGATGATTTATTATTATTTGTTTGACCATACATGTGAAAGCCTATTTGTGTTTGACTTTCTAACATAAAAACTGATCTGCTGTTTTTTAACTGTGGATGAATCGTTCATTTTAGTTTAATAGTTAATTTTCCCTCAAGTTTTCAATGGTCCATTTTCCCTCATGTTTTCTGATTAGTCCACTCCTGTCAGTTCCTCTTCTCTCATGATCTTGTTTGAGTTACAGTCACACAGTCAGTGATTTGTTCTCCTTTAGCTGAAGACATCTAATTACGCAAGCCTTGAGTGAGGAACCTTTCCCATTTCTGTCTTATCTTTTCGTGAAGCTGCACCAACAGAGGCACCCATGAAGCTGTTTACCAGTTTTCTATTTTTGTGGGTTTTTTGTAAGTGAAATTGTTTACCAGTTTTCTATTTTTGTGCGTTTTTTGTAATTGAAATTGTTTACCAGTTTTCTATTTTTGTGTTTTTTAAGTGGAATTGTTTACCAGTTTTCTATTTTTGTGTTTTTTAAGTGTGGATGCTCATGAGAAGGAAGAGCTCAGACAGGTGTGGCCTCAGAACAAATCTGACCACAACTCAAGCGCAAATACTAAATTGAAATACTATTCCGCAATGCTTTAAGATGAGAACAAGCCGCTGTTGAAATGCCTAGGTGTTGACAACCAGAGGACAGTGAAGTCTACAGCAGTTTTGAGATTAAGTCAGGATGAACAGGCATTAGTAGCCTATCTGGTTTCAGAGTAAACGAACCTGATTTTCCTCACATGTATATTTATGTCTTACAATAAAGTTCCACCAATAGAGTTCCCTGTGCTGATATTAAATATTACTTGAACATGTGGCGGGCAGTATTTATTTCAGTCAACGTTTTTTTGATTGCATAAGACTGGAATATGCTCACACTCCTTTAGCTTGCTCGTGGTTGATTTGGACCGTCTCCTTGTAGGCATTGGACTGATTCTCTGTTACGCCAAGTACATGACCTAACGTTCACAGTTGCCTAGCTGCATTTAGTTGTCCCTCGTCTTTGTCTTCTTTTTCATTCGTTTTTTTTTTCTGTTGTTCTCCCCCAACTATCCAAACAGGAAGTTTTGCAATCGTAAGCGAGGGAAGTCCAGAGGTTGTTGCTCTTTCGCGAGCTTTACGGTAAGTGGTGACCTAACGGCAGAGTGGACGAGGTTCTGTGAGGGCATGTTGGAAGGCTGCCAGCTTTGTGATTAGAAGCATATTATGTAAGTGTACGACGCGTATGGAAGTAGGTTGGCCAGTGTCTGTGCGCTCCACGTGACCATGCTATATTTGTTGTATAGTACACGAGCCTTCTCGTGCAAGCGGTGGCGCTAGATGCCATAGCAGGCTCTCCTCTGGGGCTCGCACGCCTTGGCAGACATAACACCCCTGTCGTACCACGAGTTGCCACTCATGCGAGGCTGATGTACGACCTGTGCTTATCATGAAGATACGCTCTTCAGAAATAACTGTTACGCTACAGAATTACATAAGCGTGTCGAGGATGGTCTTTTTCCAGTCTCTCTCAACGTGATCAGTGCTAGACCCGCCTCACTATCACAAGCTGCCCTTTTTTTTACACGCTGTCCTTCTTTTATACCACGCAGTTATCTCTGCCAGGCTCAGAAGACAGACACGGTTTTGAACTGTGTGCCCTTGGAACACACATGAGCAGCCTCTCCAAAAGAAATAAGAAAAGACATTCCATTGATTATAAGACTAAATAGTAATGAGAATATTTCTGCGTACTTTGAGGTTCTTGGTGGTGTCCTCTTGCAAACAAAAGACCACCTAATGGTATTCCTAAGGCAGCAGCATATTTGAAGTGCTGCACACTTTTTGTTGTGCACTGATTTTGCTGTGCACACTATTCTGAAAGAAAGATAAATTGCTGTTTTCTTCAGAGTTAGAGGGCATCCAGCAATGGTTATGTAATTCCCATTTCATGAATGCATTCAGAGCAAAAAATAGTTTTTTTTTTTTTACACTTTGGGCCTTTCCACTGCACGCTATCTTAAGACACCATGTTCTTGTATGGACACATTGTTTACAGGGTGCACCTTCGCGAGCGAGATTCAGCAGCCCTGGAACCTAACACAGACCCTTTAATGTGTGGGAATTGCCTGAATCTGCAGTCAGGTATTTCTTTTGTTGTGGGTGCCAATCCACTCCCCGCAGTTATGCAATCAAGCTGAACCTTTCAGGCTTTCAGATAACTTGATACGGTCAGCCTGGTGCACTGAGAGAAAGAGACATAGAGAGGGAAAGAGGAGTGGACATACTCTGAGAGAAAAGGCCATTCTTCCTGAGCAATTAGATAATTACATATGTATAGGTTGGCCACAGGAATAGGCCTGCATGGGCATGTGCAGGATCACCTATAAGAACCCTATTATAATATTTTAAACATTCTGGAATCTTTCGCCTGCTGCGTCCCAGCTCCTTCTAAAGAGAAAGTTCTAGAATGCCTCCTGATGTCAGAAACAGCTGATGGTTGGCCAGTGCTACTGGGACGGTGTTTGACCTCGGTGGAGGGATTAACGAAGTTCTACCAGGAGAGAGAGAGAGAGAGGGATAGAGTGGTCTGCTGAAGGCAACACAGATTTAGCTTGTTACGGATACAACCATCAGCTTTGGTGACGCAAGGCCGTGAAGAGAGGGTGCTATACAGGACTGAAACGACACACCCCTGGCCACACAGTGGTGTTGTTTTCTTTATGACTCCTGACCGTGACCTTGAACTAGAAAAGCTGTACAAACACACACACTTTCATACTCATGTAGTGAGCTCTGCCAGCAACCTGTGCCTGCTAGAACACTGAACATGATATCTCATACATCATATGTCACACCACCTCAGGCTTAGGCCTAGAGCTCATGGACATGTACAGGCTGCACAGGCTGGAGAAGACAATTGTGGAAAAATAAATAAATAATAACGCAATAAAGATGAAAAACACAACAAAAATGAAAAGTGTGACCTATTGGACTTATGTAGTATTATTATTAATTATATATTTACCATAAACAACATGCCAGTCAGCTGGACTTCATCCTGAAGCCAGTAGGGTTGTTTTCTGCCAGACAGTAGTTAGCTCAACAAATACCATCTGATCAGATGAAGTACTTAAAGATGTGGAATGTTTAGATAAGGTTCAAAGTGTCTCCCAGGCAACTAAGTGTCTCTCTGCGTGCCAGGTGGAATCGCTTAGGAGTTCCAGGTGGGCAGGACTCCGCCACTCTGCCCCTTTGCCTTGGGCACATCTGGCTGCCTACACACACACACACAAACACACACACACAAACACACACGCACACACAAACACGCACGTGCGTGCACGCACACACGCATACACACACACACAAACGCACACACACGTGCGCACACACACACACAAACGCACACACACGCACACACGTAATGGACATGTATCAGCGTGTAACAATCCTGTCGAGTCTTGGCTGTTTAATCTGTCTTCTCACCCTGGAGGGCATGAAAGTGCAGGCGTATATTACTCAGAAACGGGAAAGACCAGTTACCGTACCACCAACAGTCTTCCTGTCTACATAGCTGGCATGTGGGTGCTCTGACATTTTTTATATTGTGTGTGTGTGTGTGTGTGTGTGTGGGGGGGGGGGGGTCACGTGTGTGTTGTCTGTGACGTAAACACTGCTGCCACCCTTGGGTTCATTGAGCAGGGCATCCCGTTCTGTCTCTCACTTATCTGAGGAAGAGAGAGGTGGAGGGAGACAGAGAGAGGGAGGGAAGGAGAGAGAGGGGGGGGGTGGAGAGTAGGAGGGAGAGAGAGAGAGAGGGAAGGACAGAGAGGGGGGTAAGGAGAGAGAGAGAGGGGGAGGGAAGGAGAGAGGGGGTGGAGAGTAGGAGGGAGAGAGAGAGGGAGGGAAGGAGAGAGAGAGAGCTCACACCCCCATATAAACCACAGGCGAAAAACATGCACACACAAAATTCCCCCGGAAGTTCATGCTAGGATCTGGGGAGACAGGGACAGTGAGTTGCATTCACACACATGCAAATGCAAATACATATACACACACACACACACACACACATCTACACTCATTCACACACAACACTCACACACACATTCACACATACATGGACACACATCTACACATACTCACACACACAGACACACAGATAAACACGTTCTGTGTCGGTCTTGAGCAGAGGAATGCCAAGGCAAGGCAGGCCACGAGTGAGCTGCATTCACACACACACACACACACACACACACACACACACACACACTAGGCAGGCCACGAGTGAGCTGCATTCACACACACACACACACACTAGGCAGGCCACGAGTGAGCTGACGGCTTGGAACAGTGGGAGGAAGTCACGTTGTAGAGGACTGTACAGCCTGAATAGAGAGGAGGGCTCAGGGAGAGAGAGGGAAAGAGGAAGGGAGGATGTGACTGTGTGTGTGTGTGTGTGTGTGTGTATGTGTGAGTGTGAGTGTGTGTATATGTGAGTGTGTGTGTGTGTGTATGCTACTTTGTAACTGTGTATGTGAGTATGTGTTCTGTATCACTGTGTGTGTGTGTGTGTGTGTGTGTGTGTGTGTGTGTGTGTGTGTGTGTGTGGGAGGGGTAGTGTGTGATTTGTGCCATCCAGGAATCGTCTGAGGACTGCAGGTCTGACAGCAGCAATCATCACCATTCCTATCGCATCTGTTATTCGCCGGAAAAAACCCAGAAAGGATCCCACATTCAACATTAGCCACATCCAGTGCATCTAAAGCTGTGGCTCACACACACACACACTCACATTTACACACACACTCACATTTACACACCCTCACATTAAGAGGGGGCTGGGGGGGCAGAGGGGGCTGGGGGGGTCAGAGCGGGCTGGGGGGGGGGGGGGGGGGGGGGGGGGGGGGGGGGGGGGGGGGGGGCTGGGGTGTGAGGGGGTCAGAGGGGGCTGTAAAAGAATCCAGAAGGAGAAGAGATGGCTGGCAGTGTCCTTATGTAAACCGCCATGGAGCAGATGAGGACCCCACATGTGCTCGCTGTGGGTCTGTCCACATGTGTGTGTGTATGAGGGTGTGTGTTTATTCATGGCCACACATTTTTGGGTATGCATGAATTTGTTCATGAGTCCATGTGTGTGTGTGTGTCCTGTCATTTTGAGAGGTTTGTGATAGTGGTTGGTGCAGCTTTTCGGCAGTGGGGAGAGATGCTGATGGTGGACAAGTGTGTGTGTGTGTGTGTGTGTGTGTGTGTGTGTGTGTGTGTGTGTGTGTGCCCGCAGGGGTAGCTGTGATGAATGCACCTTAAAACACACAAAAACAATCTTTCTCTCTCTCTCTTTCTCCCTCTCTCTATCACACCTCCTCTCTTTCCCTTTCTTTCTCTCTCTCTCTCTCTCTCTCTCTTACACACACCCACAGACACACACACACCCAATAATTGGGGGGGATAAATCAGAATAAATCAGATAATAGAATAAATAGATAATAGAATAAATCAGAATAAATCAGATAGAATAAGTATAGAAATGCTGTTTGAAAACCTCTGAGTCTTCGGTGTCTTTGTGTGTGTGTGTGTGTGTGTGTGTGTGTGTGTGTGTGTGTGTGTGTGTGTGTGTGTTAGTGCCCCTCTGATTTTAAAGCTACAAATGACATGAACTGATGGAAATGGATGGACTCAAATGGAAGGATGAAGCTCACTGTGTCATGCTGTGAGCCTTGTGTTTGTTAGAAGGAAGGTATGAAGTTGTGAAGTGCCATTAGATTGTGTGTGTGTGTGTGAGTGTGTGTGCGTGTGTGTGTGTGTGCTGTGATGTGCCATTAAATTGAGTTAAAGACAGCATCTGGTACTCTGGCGTCTTATTGCCACTGCAGGTGTGAAGATTGGAAGGATCGGCCTCTTTCAGGCCGTAAGGAATTTCACTTCTTTTGTTGTGTAGAGAATGCTGCCAGTGTGTGAGTGTGTGTGTGTGTGTGTGTGTGTGTGTGTGTGTGTGTGTTTGTAGAGAATGCTACTCTGCCAGCTCCGTCATTCATTCTTGCATGGCATCCATCCATGCTCTTTTCATTTAGGAAATAATAATAACAATAATAATAATAGCAACGCATATTACTTCCACACTCTTCTGTACAAAATCATGGTGTCTCTGTGCAATACCTCATCCACACAAACTCAAGAGAGCCTTTCAAATATTTTGTCCGAACCCGACCCGAGCCCGATGGAGTCAATGTCTCAACTGTTCATACTAATATCACATTTACGTAGGTTTTTTATGAATAACCTGCCTTTATTAAACTCGGGCATCGACTACTGCACTCACTCATATCCAACAGCCTCATTAGAATTCGCATCGACTACTAAGCAGAAATATCTCCATACAGTAGATTTCCCTTCGTTTTTTATTGTTTCAAACTCTCCAGATGACAGTTTCTTTTTAACTTCTTCCATGATGCCAGTTTGCCGCCTGTAATCGCGTTGTCACAGCTAGGACATAAACAAATTCCCGCAAACAGGAAGAAGGCTGTTATCCTAAATGTGATTTATTTTATTCTCAAAAACATGTGAAGCAGACACGTTGAATTCCCTACTTATTAAGATATTTTAGATATGGAATGTTCAATGCCTTATCACGCTGATGTATCCGAGCACGAGCCCGAGTATAATATCTAAATATTTGGCCGAACCCGGCCCGGCCCGTCGGGTCCTATCGGGTCCCGACGGGCCCAGGTCAGGTATCCAACCTCTAGTGTGTGCGCGCGCGTGTGTGTGTGTGAGATGGTGGCGCTGTGATTGCTCAGCCTGCTAATCAGAGTGCCAGACATAGAGGCGTGGAGCTGACAGACTCCATTTATGATTAATAAAGGCCTTAATTGGCCACGCGGAAAACCTCTTCACCGGACGCACGCGCTCATTGTGAAGCAGATAAGCCCTGACAATGAGCACAAATCCATTTGTTCTGTCTGTCATCTGATGAAAGGTTCCTCATAGGCAAAAAAAAAAACGTCACCTCTCTTTTCCTAGTGAGAAACCAGCCCTGCCTGATGCCCAGAGGAACAGTGGAGCCCTCTCTCTCTCTCTCTCTCTCTCTCTCTCTCTCTCTCTCTCTCTCTCTCTCTCTCTCCCTTTCTCTCTCTCTCTCTCTCACTCTCCTCACCTGCAAATGATAGTGTCCTCTCTCTCTCTCTCTCTCTCCTCACCTGCACATGGTAGTGTCCTCTTCCTCCTAGTTGCTCATTTCAATTCATCACCATCATCGTCGTCATCATCATCATCGACGGGCGGCGGCAGTGCTGATGGTGGCTTGCGCTTAATTAGAATAGCAAATTGTCATTAAGCGAAACCTCCAGGCGAAGGGAAATAATAAACAAGGTAATGGCTCTTAATCAGATCCTCTGTGTGTGTGTGTGTGTGTGTGTGTGTGTGTGTGTGTGTGTGTGTGTGTGTGTGTGTGTGTGTGTGTGTGTGTGTGTGTGTGTGTGTGTGTGTGTGTGTGTGTGTGTGTGTGTGTGTGGGCAAGTACAGCCTTGTGACCACCCTGGAGCACATGCCTCAGGTGCCGAGCAGGGAGGGAGAGGGAGACGCTGACGAGACGAGACGAGAGGCTTGGAGTTATTGGCTGAATGTCTCAGAGGAAGACTTAAGAAGACAATAACAGAGAATCAGCATCCCAGCGACAGACAGACATGCCACACACACGCACACACATACACACACACACACACACACACACACACACACAGCATCCCAGCGACAGACAAATATGCCACACACACGCGCACACACACACAAGCGTGCACACATACACACACGCACACACACACACTTAAGACAGACATGCCACCAGGAGAGCAAAGCCAAACAGCCATGAACACTTCCACGGTGGCCTTGACAGTCAGCAAACACTTTCAGCTGAAGAGGGCAATTTGAAGGGTACAAACAATTCAGCTCTTGTCTCACCACTGAAACAAACTGTTTAGGGTTCATACATTTCAGCAATAAATGTGCTATCACTTTCAAAAGCCTCGTCAGATGTGGAATCTTTCAAACGCCTCGTCAGATGTGGAATCTTTCAAACACCTCGTCAGATGTGTAATCTTCGTTGTCAGTGGCGCTGAAAGAAAAAACAGATGGAAAGAAATCTGAATCTGCTAGAGAGGAGAAGATATAGAATCAGAGCCCAGGGGAAATAATACAGAGATGATTGTCATTAATCAGCTCACTCTCAGAGGAAAGTTAGTCATTATCAGTATCGATCACAGATCAATAAGCTCCAGAGATCCCCGTAGCTCAGTATATAGCGAGCAGATTGCCAAAGAGCAAATTGAGAAAGCTCTGTTTTAAAGGTTGAGAGTTTTTTTTATATACAGAGAAGCAAGATGTGTGTCTTTGTGTGTTTTAACATTATGGACATGTATTTGCGTGCAGTGTGTGTGTGTGTGTGTGTTGGTTTGCATGTGTTTCTGTGTTTGTGCACAATGTGTGTCCTTATGTTAAGCTATGTGTGTTTCTATTTTCATGTGCGTTTCCATGTGTTGTGAGTGTGTGTGTGTTTTTGTTTGAGTGTGTGAGTGTTTCAGTGTGTAGGTGTGTGTGTCTGTGTGTGTGTGTGTGTGCTTGCGTGTGTGGTGTGTGTGTGTGTTTGTATGTTTGTCTGAGTGTGTATGTGTGTTTGGTTTTTTGTGTGTGTGTATGCGTATGTATGTATGTATGTGTGTGTGGGTGGGTGTGTATGTATGTGTGTGTGTGTGTGTGTATATGTATGTGTGTGTGTGTATGGGGGTGTGTTGATTCATTTCCAGAGTCCCTCAGCTGATTTATTTCTCCCATGATGCACTGCAACACTGTGGATTTCCAAGCTTTTCCTCCTCAGAAATGACACGTTTCCAAGAAACATTCACCATTCATTTCTCCTAACTCTGGCATTCACTTCCCAACCAAAAACCTGTCTTTCGGCCATCACTGTTGAATATATAACTGACATTCCTAAGGGTTTGTTGTTTTCCATGACTTGTTTGTGCGGCACATCTAGTCCAGGAAATGTGAGTTAATCTTCTTCTCATGTATAGGAATCTCATAAATATTGCAATGTGAAACAGGAACAGCGTAGACTGTCCTATACGCATGGGCAGCATAAGACAGGGTGTGTGTGTGTGTATGTGTGTCTGCGTGCGTGCGCATGTGTGTGCGTGTGTGTGTGTGTGTCCGCGGCCGACACTAAGCCCTGTGTAGGTGCACAGACGGCTCATACAAAGCTCTCGTCCAATCCCAGAGGGACGACAGTGGCTCAGGTTCATCGGCTGTTTATATTTTAATCCCCCTTCTCGTGCGTAACCTGAGTCATGGCTCCCGTCTGCGTTGGCTTCGTGTCGCCACGGCGATGCCCACCTTCGTCTGCCGCCTGAGCACTGGCCAGGTGCCTGCGTAAACAGAGTGGTGGGCACGGCGAGGCACGGCCAGGCGAGAAGGCGGTGTGCCAGGGGAAGACAGGGAGGTGGCGCCCTGCATCGGGAAGACAAGGTCGTCTCAAGGTCGTCTTAAGGTCGCGGCAGGCTGTGTTGTCTAGCCGGGGCACCCGTCTCCCACATCCTCCCACAACACGCGTGACCCGCCAAACACACACACACACACACACACACACACACACACACACACACACACAGCAGGAGGAGCCCACTGCGCAGACGGCCCAGTGACTCACCCTCACTCGCTCACTCATTCTCACACACACAGTTGTACACACACACACACACACACTCACACATACACACACACACACACACACACACACAATCACTCACCCTTACTCGCTCGCTCATTTTCACACGCACAGTCGTACACACACACACACACACACACACACACACACACATATGCACACACACTTCATACACACAGATACACACACATACACACACAATCATACATGTCATTAACCCAACTACCCACTGTGCTCTTACTGTTAGCAGGCAGCAGCAGACACTGAGTCAGTACAAGTAGTCACCGCAGTCAAATCGATCGCTGGATTCCTCTACACACACACACACACACTCACACACACACTCAAAAAACACATCAACAGCCTTGTGAGCTTATCTGAAGTGGTGCACAAAAGTTGCTGCCAACACAAAAGGCTCCATTCTCCTGAGAACATGAGAAGTCTCTTCACAGCGTATGACTGGTGTGGACCACCTCCAAGGATTACCTGACACCTCCAGGAAGTGTGTGTGGATTCCAGGTGCTGCCCTTGTGCTTGGGTTAAATGGCTTCTTAAGATTTTAAGACGTTTTTTTTTTGTTTAAAACATAAAAATATAAATCATATATTTATAAGTACATACTCAGACAGAAAAATGGATGGCAGGTTATGGCTCCATAACATCAGTTTCCTCCTCATCCCTCTCTTTTTCTCCCTTTTCCCACTCTCTCATCTCCTCTCTCCCCCCTCCTCTCCTCTCCTCTTCTCTCCTCTCTTCTGCTCTCCTCTCTTCTCCTCTCCTCTGCTCTCTCCTCTCTTCTCCTCTCCTCTCTCACCCCTCCTCTCCTCTCCTCATCCCTGTCCTCTCCGCTCTCTCCTCTCCTCTCCTCTCCTCTCTCCTCTGCTCTCTCCTCTCTTCTCCTCTCCTCTCTCACCCCTCCTCTCCTCTCATCCCTGTCCTCTCTGCTCTCTCCTCTCTTCTCCTCTCCTCTCTTCTCCTCTCCTCTCCTCTCCTCTCCTCTCCTCTTCTCTGCTCTCTCTTCTCCTCTCCTCTCCTCTCCTCTCCTCTGCTCTCTCCTCCTTTCCTCTGCTCTCTTCTCTCCTCTCCTCTCCTCTCCTCTTCTCATCCCTGTCCTCTCCTCTTTCTCTCTTCTCCTCTCCTCTCCTCTCCTCTCCTCTCTCTTATCCTCTCCTCTCCTCTCTCTCTGTATCCACGTCTCTTTTCTCTGCTTGGGTAATGGGCATGCTTCTCTGCTGTTGCTGCCACTGCTACCGAGACAGACAGACAGACAGACAGATAGACAGACAGACAGATAGACAGACAAATAGGCAAGCCAGCAGGCTGGCGTATGTTAGCCACCCCACCTCTAAACCCCCACTCCACACAAAGGCCCAGATCAGATCAGATCCCCAGACTCTGAGAGCCAGTGGGCCCGGGGGCCTCAGGTGACCTGACGGGTCTGATAAGAGCCTGCGCCGGCTGCCCAGCGTCGGGAGGAAGCGCACCGGTGTCCCAGAGGCGATGAGACGCCCGTAACCTGATCCCAGACCAGGACGGTTATCTGCAGGCCTGTGTGTCTGTGTGTGTGTGTGTGTGTGTGTGTGTGTGTGTCTGTTTGTCTGTGTGTGTCTGTCTGTGTGTGTGTAAGTCTGTGTGTGTGTGTGTGTGTGTGTGGCGGCTGACGGATCCTTTCA
Organism: Clupea harengus; assembly: GCF_900700415.2. Lineage (NCBI taxonomy): Eukaryota > Metazoa > Chordata > Actinopteri > Clupeiformes > Clupeidae > Clupea > Clupea harengus. The sequence continues at coordinate 18,343,147 of NC_045154.1, forward strand.
TCGTCTGCCTTCACTGTCCCTGTCCTGGCGGAGAGGTTTTCAGGCCATGGAAAACTTATTGGCTTTTTAAACTCCCTGTCCTAATACATTCTGATATTGCAGGTGGGAAAGCGGCGTGTTTGACACTGACACTGGTTGCCTGGTGTGTTCATTTCTGTAAGGTGTACCAATGATATTCTCAGAGACAGGGATGTGTGTTCATTTCTGTACCAATGATATTCTCAGAGACAGGGATGTGTGTTCATTTCTGTAAGGTGTACCAATGATATTTTCAGAGAAGGGATGTCTGTTCATTTCTGTAAGGTGTACCAATGATATTCTCAGAGACACAGATGTGTGTTCATTTCTGTAAGGTGTACCAATGATATTCTCAGAGACAGGGATGTGTGTTCATTTCTGTAAGGTGTACCAATGATATTCTCAGAGACACAGATGTGTGTTCATTTCTGTAAGGTGTACCAATGATATTCTCAGAGACAGGGATGTGTGTTCATTTCTGTAAGGTGTACCAATGATATTTTCAGAGAAGGGATGTGTGTTCATTTCTGTAAGGTGTACCAATGATATTCTCAGAGACACAGATGTGTGTTCATTTCTGTAAGGTGTACCAATGATATTCTCAGAGACAGGGATGTGTGTTCATTTCTGTAAGGTGTACCAATGATATTCTCAGAGACAGGGATGTGCAGTACATGTATGCATGTGATACACGGTGTGCAGCATGGGGAAGTATGTAGCTAATCAAAGCCACAACTGCAGGTGGACCATTCTGAACACACGTGCTACGTCAACGAATCAAATCAAATCAAATAAACAAAAACACAGGAAAGGAAGGGCAAACAGACGAGTCATCCTGGATGTAAGTGTCATCTGTCCCCGTAATAAAACGCAGTGATGTGTTTGTAGCGCGCCCGCCTGTCCTCTATGTCTCAGTGCTGGGTGGCTGGGTGTGTGTGTGTCTCTCTGTGTGTGTGTGTGTGTGTGTGTGTGTGTGTGTGTGTGTGTGTGTGTGTGTTTGTAGCGTGCCCGCCTGTCCTCTATGTCTCACTGCTGGGTGGCTGGGTGTGTGTGTGTGTGTGTGTGTGTGTGTGTGTCTCTCTCTGTGTGTGTGTGTGTGTGTGTGTTTGTAGCGCGCCAGCCTGTCCTCTATGTCTCAGTGCTGGGTGGCTGGCTGTGAGCTAATAATTCCTGTTTTAATTTCCCAGCGGTTCTCCGGTGCGCTAACTTGTGTTGGCCTGGGGGGGTGAGAGAGAGGGCGGGAGAGAGAGAGGAGGGGTGTGGTGTGGTGTGGTGCGCGGCGAGCGAAACGCAGAAGTGGGGCCAGGCCAGCGCTCGCTCCCACGTGGCCCTGCGGAGGGACGGGTCTATTTGTGGACGCTGTTTCTGTTTCCATCCGCCAGCGCATCCATCACAGCCAGCGCAGGGCGGACCCAGTAATTGGAACACTGAGAGAGACGAACCAAACAGAGATAATACAAAGGAGAGAGAGAGAGAGAGAGAAAAGAGGGGAAGAGAGAGAAAGACAGAGAGAGGGAGGAGAGAGAGAGAAGGAGGAGAAAGAGAGAGAACGAGGGAGGAGAAGAGAGAGGGATGAGAGAGAGAAAGACAGAGAGAGGGAGGAGAGAGAGAGAAGGAGGAGAAAGAGAGAGAACGAGGGAGGAGAGAGAGAGAAAGACAGAGAGAGGGAGGAGAGAGAGAAGGAGGAGAAAGAGAGAGAACACGGGAGGAGAGAGAGAGGGATAAGAGAGAGAGAAAAGAGGGGAAGAGAAAGGGAGGAGAGAGCAGAGGAAAAGAGAGTGGTGTGGTGTGTTTGTGGGTCCTCCTCCTTCACACTGGGTGTGCCTGTGCATGCACCATGGCAACAGAAGAGAATACAAAGAGGTGAAGAGCACACCGGTGGGCAACATGTGGGCATTCATGCACTCACTGACACATGCTCACATTCATGCACTCACTGACACGTGCTTACATTCATGCACTCACTGACACATGCTTACATTCATGCAATCACTGACACATGCTTACATTCATGCACTCACTGACACGTGCTTACATTCATACAATCACTGACACGTGCTTACATTCATGCACTCACTGACACGTGCTTACATTCATACACTCACTGACACGTGCTTACATTCATTCATGCACTCACTGACACGTGCTTACATTCATTCATGCACTCACTGACACGTGCTTACATTCATGCACTCACTGACACATGCTCACATTCATTCATGCACTCACTGACACGTGCTTACATTCATGCACTCACTGACACGTGCTTACATTCATTCATGCACTCACTGACACATGCTCACATTCATGCACTCACTGACACATGCTCACATTCATTCATGCACTCACTGACACGTGCTTACATTCATGCACTCACTGACACGTGCTTACATTCATTCATGCACTCACTGACACATGCTCACATTCATGCACTCACTGACACATGCTCACATTCATACACTCACTGACACGTGCTTACATTCATGCAAGTAGACAAATGCAAAAAACAGTGGACGCTAGATAGTCCAGCAGGAAACACACACACACACACACACACATATCAACACCGGGGAACAGTAGACAGTCAATCAGGCAACACACAAACACACACCACATGATGTCAGTATATGAGCAGGCAGAGGGGAAGTGCCCAGGGACTAGCGCTGCTGTGGCTGAGTGTGTGTGTGTCTGTGTGTGTGTGTGTGTGTGTGTGTGTGTGTGTGTGTGTGTCTGTGTGTGTGTGTGTGTGTCTGTGTGTGTGTGTGTGTGTGTGTGTCTGTATGTGTGTGTGTCTGTGTGTGTGTGTGTGTGTGTGTGTGTGTGTGTGTCTGTGTGTGTGTGTGTGTGTGTGTGTGTGTCGGAGTGTCAGCTGAAGCTGCTGAAAGTGGGACCACCCAGCAGGAGGCAGATACCCTCACACGATCACAGATGGGCACCTGTCCGGGTGGCAGGATTCCTCGTGCGTGGAGACTGGTGGTGTGGGCAGAGGGGTGAGATGCTCGCCCAGGCTGCGCTCAGTGGCATAGGGTGGCACAGCAGCACACACTCATCCTGGTGAGCTCACTCTGCCAACGCAGACGGGCGAGATACTGCACTGGGAACAGAACACAGGAGGAGGGAGTCAAGGGAACAAGAGAAGCCAGAGCACAGGACCCACACACTCACGGACAAACAAACACACACACACACACACTCACGGACAAACAAACACACACACACACACTCACGGACAAACAAACACACACACACAAACACACACACAATCACAGACACACACACACACGGGAAAAAAAACACACACACACAATCACAGACACACAAACACAAACACAAACACACACACACAATCACAGACACACAAACACAAACACACACACACTCACAGACACACACACACAAACACACACACACTCACAAACACACACACACTCACAGACACACACACATAAACACACACACACTCACAAACACACACACACTCACAGACACACAAACACACACACGGAAAAAAAAAACACACACACACAATCACAGACACACACAAACACACACACACTCACAGACACACACACACAAACACACACACACTCACAAACACACACACACTCACGGACAAACAAACACGCACTCACACCACAGTACAGACTCCTGCAAGAAAAATGTGCTTACACCCATGGTGTTGTGAGGCCTTGGACAGCCCCAGATGTTTTATGAATAGCCCCGGATATCAAATTATCTTTTTTTTCTGTTTTTCAAAAAGAAGAATAATATAAAAAATAGCCCAGGATCTATTCATCCATCACTCCGATCAGCACTGAATCCCTCAAAGGTAATATGATATTGTTGATTAATTTAGTTTTGGCTTCTCTATGTGTTACTCACGGCACGCATTAAAAGTGCCTTCTTGTAGACAGGCTGCGTGTTCTAACAGATGAGGCTATTTTTCATGTGAGTCAAATGATTCGATTTATTCACTGCCATGTATATTGGGATAATAGCAGTTGCCCCAAAAGATAGCATAGTCCGACTAAAGCAAGATTCGAATTATACCATCATGTAAACACACTGACTTCTTCCTTACTTTTTCTGTCTCAAACGGTGTGAAAATGGTGCACTTAGCTGCCAGAATTAAAATAATGTTCAATCCTACAGGTTTGGGCTAAGCCCTGAATGTTCTCAGCCCCTCGCAACACCCACAAACACAAACACACACACTCACCAAATCAACAGGTATACACACACAAACACACACACTCACCAAATCAACAGGTATACACACACAAACACACACACTCACCAAATCAACAGGTATACACACACAAACACACACACTCACCAAATCAACAGGTATACACACTCACCAAATCAACAGGTATACACACACAAACACACACACTCACCAAATCAACAGGTATACACACACAAACACACACACTCACCAAATCAACAGATATACACACACAAACACACACACACTCACCAAATCAACAGGTATACACACACTCACCAAATCAACAGGTATACACACACAAACACACACACTCACCAAATCAACAGGTATACACACACAAACACACACACTCACCAAATCAACAGGTATACACACTCACCAAATCAACAGGTATACACACACAAACACACACACTCACCAAAACAACAGGTATACACACACAAACACATACACTCACCAAATCAACAGGTATACACACACACAAACACACACTCACCAAATCAACAGGTATACACACACAAACACACACACTCACCAAATCAACAGGTATACACACACAAACACACACACTCACCAAAACAACAGGTATACACACACAAACACACACACTCACCAAATCAACAGGTATACACACACAAACACACACACTCACCAAATCAACAGGTATACGCACAAAAACACCAACAAGAAAAGCCAACAATTCAGTACAGACAGCACACCAGCAGGCAACACAGGCACTCTCACAAGCACCAGCTCTCATTATGCACAAGGCAGCATACACACACACACATACACTCATACACACACGCACACACACACACACAGCCACACACACACACACACATACACACAGAAACGCACACACACACACACAACCACAAGCACACTCTCTCTCTCTCACACACAAACACACACACACACACACACACACACACACACACACACACACACACACACACACACACACACACACACATGCACACAAAAGCCCCTGTTCCTTTGATCTGAGCCCCCCACTCCCATTCTCCATATCCTGTTGCTGGCCGTGTCTAGTGTTCACAGCAGAGAGCTCATCCACACAAGGGCTTGCCCTCAATCCACCTACAGCGTGTGCTGATGAATATGCATCGGGAATATGCATCCACCTCTCATTCTGCCTTGTGTTCTTCTTGGGTTCTGTTCGGTTCTGTTCTGTCTGGATCCACCTCTCATTCTGCTCAAGTGTGAAATCAGGAATGAAGATGAACTGTGACACAGGGAAGCAGAAATGAATAGAAGGAGGAGAAGAGAACAGAAGCAAGAGCAGTTCGCCTTGTTGGTGGCGTCGGGTGAAAGGCGGCCATTATTAGCCCTCTGTCACTGCCTGCAGTCCCAGACCAAAGGAGCCCCGATTGGAAACTTGAGCGTCTGTGACACAAGCCGCGTCCCCATGTGACAGCATCGCAGCGCAGCACCGAAGGAGGTCACCTCAGACCAGATGACCGCTCCAGATGTGCCTTGGGGCCAGCCGAGGCTTAATCCGGCACTGATCTCGGACCAGATGACCGCTCCGAAGAGGGACACAGCGCTGGCGATGGGAACGACATAATCCTCCCACTCTCGCTCGCTCGCTCGCTCTGGGGAGGATGGTTCCCAAAAGAAAAACCTCCCAAATAACTCCCAAACCGCTGGCTCAGGCCGACTCCATCCATCTCCCCCGTGGTCATGTGATCTGGAGCGGAGTGTGTGAAAGGTCATCGGGCTGTGTACGTAACCCTCCAGCCGACTGATGAATGTTCTGAGCGAAGGATGTGAATAGATGTATGTGTGGGTGTGGGTGTGGGTGTGGGTGTGGGAGTGGGTGTGGGTGGGATGCTGGAGAGGCCTGTAGATAACTGATTGATTTGGAGGATATTGGACGGTTTTCTCAACCAGGCCAGATGTGACTTTGGCACCATGTCATAACTCACCTCCTGGCGCTGTTCCTCGATTGATGCCTGCTGTCTGTGCCGGCCTGGTACCGCCCGGAGACAGTCCTGCACACCGCGCAGAGACAGGATTGCTGATCTCCTCTTCATGTCACTCTGGTCATATTACCCAACTGACACTATTAGAAACTTTGATCCTTTCCCATACAAGAGCCAGCACAAGATCATTGGCCCCTATCTGTGTAACATTAGCCAGACGCTAAGACGGGTGTCAAGGACATGAAAATACATGATACAAAAGATACAAAAATGAAAGGTTTAAATAAAGGAGATGTGACCTCACGGGTCAGCTGAAAGCTCAAATGTCAAGCCAGGTTATGTTACAATCTCCTGCGCTGACAAGGGTCAAGGGTCGGGGTGGAGTTAAGCCAGTACAACAGCTGCTAAGACATGCCTCTGCCTTCTGTGCAGAACTACTCGCTCTCCAGATCAATTAGGCGTCAGTGGGAGCTGACTGAACGGCAAGTTTAGGATTAGATGGGGTGATGTTCATGGGAGTAAGACAGACGACGGGCCCTGCATGCCATGGACTGTCCTTTGGCTTACTGTTTCTGTCTCAGACTGACAAAGCCTGTAAAGACCCTGTCGTGTTCTGTAAAGACCCTGCCCTGTTCTGTAAAGACCCTGTCGTGTTCTGTAGAGACCCTGTTGTGTTCTTTAAAGACCCTGTCGTGTTCTGTACAGACCCTGTTGTGTTCTGTAAAGACCCTGTCGTGTTCTGTAAAGACCCCGCCATGTTCTGTAAAGACCCTGCCCTGTTCTGTAGAGACCCTGTTGTGTTCTGTAGAGACCCTGTTGTGTTCTGTAAAGACCCTGTCGTGTTCTGTAGAGACCCTGTCGTGTTCTGTAAAGACCCTGTCGTGTTCTGTAAAGACCCTGCCCTGTTCTGTAAAGACCCTGCTGTGTTCTGTAAAGACCCTGCTGTGTTCTGTAAAGACGCTGCCCTGTTCTGTAAAGCTGTCCCTGCCTGAACACAGCTGTCCCTTTCGAGCCACTCAGAGGTCGCTCAGAGGTCTCCAGCCTAAAGGTTTGACTAAGTCTGAATGGGAGCAGGTGCCTTGAGACAGCGCCTCTTAAAACCAGTTACAGAGAGCTGCATTTAGATCTCAACATTTAGTCTTTTAACAGACGCTTTTATCCAAAGCAATTTCCAGAATTGTCCAGAAAATGTCTGCTGTATTTCTATTATAATAATTGATATTCTATTATGATCAGTCTGAGTAGTCCCTGGGTATTGAGGCAATGACCTTAATGTCGCTGTGGAGCCACAGGAACACAAATGAAAACCCTCTCCAGCATATCTGGTCCAGACCTAAGGGGGCTTATCCTCTGTTTGACACGAGACTAAACCCTCTCTAGCATATCTAG
>NC_045154.1:18358230-18360730 GCF_900700415.2 Clupea harengus
TGTGTGTGTGCGTGTGTGTGTGTGTGTTGGGATCTGATCCAAACAGAAGAATTACGAGCCAGATGTGGGCCTCATAAGGTTACGCAAGTGCATGAGTGGGACAGCCCACCAGCAGAAACTCATCTTATGTAAAGCCCACATTTCTGTGCGCTCGTCCAGGAAGGGGGGGGGTTGTTAGGGGTGTAGGGGGGCAGAAGGCAGCTGACTCAGGGGTGGACCTGGGCTGAAGTCAAACGCTACCAGTGGAAACCTAGAGGAGGGATATGGGATGGTCACCATGGCGATATCTCACTCAAGAATCACAACTCCACTCCCGTGAGAATTCCCTGTCTCTGTCTCGTGTCCTTCTTACAGGAAGTGACACGGCTCCAACTGTGTCTAATGATAGGAATCATACTGGCAGAACTTGATTTACATGCACAATGTTGCACAGGCAATTACACAAGAATGAAAGACAAACATTTGAACTTCTGTTACGAAAGATTAATAAACAGAAGTGTAGATGTACATGTCACATGACAGACATTCCAGCAAACTGATACAAACTCTACCTCTCTCTCTCTCTCCCTCCCTCCCTCCCTCCTTCCCTCTCTCTCTCTCTCTCTCTCACTCCCCCCTCTCTCTCCCTCCCTCGCTCTCTCTCTCTCTTTCTCTCGTTCTTTCTGTTTGCTCTGTAGTGTAGGTTCTGAATGCCTGCATTGTGTCTCGCTGCATTCACTCGCTCGTTGGCAGTGCCACCTCCTCCTCTTCTCTTACCCGCCCCCACCAAAACACACACACCCCCACCCCTGCCCCCCACCCCCACCCACCCCCGCCTGCTTCCTATCCCTCGTGCTTGACTCCGCTCAGGTTCCTCTCTGATACGTTCCTGCTGGTGGCACCTGGCCAGGTGGCAGAGGCACAAACACGATACCCCCCCCCCCTCGCCCACCCGCCAGGCCGTCTCTGAGTCAGCGTCCGCCTGTGACGGGGCACAGTGTTGTTTTAGCAGGGGCCCCTTCACCCCACCCTGTGAGATCAGATAGCGGACAGCGAGCGGCGCGGAGCAGAGCAGAGTGGAGCAGTAAAGCCGGCGTTAACTGGATGCCTGTCAGACGGAAGCAGCGCAGTGTCTGGAGTGAGGAGAGAGCCATTCCGATGCAGTCAGATGCTGTCAAACGTGCTCTCTGCCTCGTGCGTCCTCTTTGGACGCGTGTGTGTGTGTGTGTGTGTGTGTGTGTGTGTGTGTGTGCGTCCTCTTTGGACCCTGCCCAACTCAAGTACGTGAGAGGGAAGAGATCCTTCCCCTGTGCTTGGTTAAGAGCACAGTAAAATGATTCTGGTGTCAGAGCGCGGAGCTTTTTGAGAAGCAAGATAAACACCCCTCTGATCCGTGCGCACATGTTTGTCCCGCCGAGCCCATGAGGTGAAGACTGAGAGTGCAGTTTCCCTTTGAAAGGCACTGTGACAATGTGTGACAGATTGAACATGCTATGACCAGCAGTAATAATGCCGTCTTTTCACTGTCTCTATGTCAAGCCATGATTTATAGGTATACGTAGGCAGCTACTTTGTAAAAGTAGTTTTATAACATCCTCAAATTAATGTCGTTTTTTTTTTACAGACAACTATGTTTTATAACATCCTTAAATTATTGTTTTTTTTTTTACAGACAACTATGTTTTATAACATCCTCAAATAAATGTAGTTTTTTTTACAGACAACTATGTTTAAAACATCATCAAACTAATTTTGATAGAACATGAAGGGGAGGTTAACACACCTGTCATTTCCACCAGCAACACAGTGTGGAGTCAAAGCACAAACCCCCACCCAAATAGTGCTGTAGCTGGTGTAGTTGCTAGCACAAACCCCCACCCAAATAGTGCTGTAGCTGCTAGCACAAACCCCCACCCAAATAGTGCTGTAGCTGGTGTAGTTGCTAGCACAAATCCCCACCCAAATAGTGCTGTAGCTGGTGTAGTTGCTAGCACAAATCCCCACCCAAATAGTGCTGTAGCTGCTGTAGTTGCTAGCACAAACCCCCACCCAAATAGTGCTGTAGCTGCTGTAGTTGCTAGCACAAACCCCCACCCAAATAGTGCTGTAGCTGCTGTAGTTGCTAGCACAAACCCCCACCCAAATAGTGCTGTAGCTGCTGTAGTTGCTAGCACAACCCCCCACCCAAATAGTGCTGTAGCTGCTGTAGTTGCTAGCACAAACCCCCACCCAAATAGTGCTGTAGCTGGTGTAGTTGCTAGCACAAACCCCCACCCAAATAGTGCTGTAGCTGCTAGCACAAACTCCCACCGAAATAGTGCTGTAGCTGGTGTAGTCGCTAGCACAAACCCCCACCCAACACAGTGTGGAGTCCAAGCACAAACCCCCACCATAATAGTGCTGTAGTTGGTGTTTGTCAGAGAAGTGTGTTGGTCGCTAGCTAGTTAGCACACCACATTTACACAGAAACACATGACTGCCTCTTTAAATGAGCAAAACGATACACTGAGCTGATCACTCT
>NC_045154.1:18370730-18380730 GCF_900700415.2 Clupea harengus
AAGAAGGAAAGAGAGAGAAAAAGGGCGGATGAGAAGGCCAGGGAGAAAGGAGGTTGTCTCACACACATGTGTGTGTGTGTGTGTGTGTGTGTGTGTGTGTGTGTGTGTGTGTGCTCACGTCTCAGTCTAGGGGGCTCTGAATCACAGACTCTGGGCAGCACGTCCCTGTCTGTCCTCCCACCTCCCTGTACCGAGAGAGAGAGAGAGAGAGAGAGTGAGACAGAGAGACAGAGAGAGAGAGAGAGAGGGAGAGAGAACATGAAAAAAAAAAGAATGAGCTAGAGGGAGCAGGAGAGACGCTGTGACTCACTGCCTGCACGTCACCATCGCCATTTACACACACAGACACACACACACACACTCACCCAAACAAAAACGGCAGCAGCCATCATCGGAGAAATACCGGCAGGCATTTCCCACCTGAGCCGGCCTTGTGTACACCACTACAAACCCTTCTCACAATGCCACCCAGGACCAGAAATGTGCCTTGTCACACAATTCAACATGACACCTCTATGTCACAGGGGAAAAGGGACGCCGAAATACCTGTTGAGTGCAATAAATAAGGTGCAAAATTCCTGACATCACTTCACAGTGTCTCGTAAATTTTGTTTTAGCCTGTGGGCTCAATTCTGTTAAAAAAAGTTAACAACAATTGGTTTGGTGGAGCCTAATCTCATCGCTTCTTGTTGTACCTCACATTGGATGAAGGCATCTATGAAATGAATAAGTGTCATGAAATGAAAAAACACTCATATTTCTTTAAGAGAAACTCTAAGAGTACACAAAGTAGTCTAAAGAAATAGCATTAGTACTCATATACAGCCCCATTATTATTATATGAGCCACCCATGTGCCCTGACAGAGTTTTTAACCATAGGTATAGCAAACCTGTTTAATGCAAAAATGTAGCCAACACCCTATACACTTCTTTGGCAGACTTTTTTTTTCTGTTCACAGCCAAAAGTATAATTTTTTTCCAGAGTATTACATGGTTCTGTAGCAGTCCGCCCCTCGGAAACCTAAACCACATGACGCTGGAGCAACGTAAATTCAAAATCACGTGTGTAATCGGAGAACAACTACACTGTAAAATTTGACAAGTTGATCTTACTTAAAGGATTCAAGGAAACCGGTTGCCTTGAACAAGTTAAGTTAATTTAACTAGAATTTTCAAGTTAGGTTTACTGTATGTCTACTATTTATGTTTACTTAAAAAAAAGTTGTATTAACTCAATTTATTTGAGTTTATCCTACATCAAAATGTAAGTAAATATTAGTTTTAATTTCTAAGTGTTAGCTACTCATACAACCCAAGTTAATGTGACTTCACTAAATAGTCCTGTTTACTTAAAGGAATTAAGGAAACCGATTGCCTTAGAAAAATTAAGTAAACACAACAAAGAATTATCAGTCAGCCGTATTACTTTTTATTTTCTCATAGTATAACAATTTGTGGAAGCACATACAATTTTGGCAAAACAAAACATTCACTCTAAAGGCGACATTAATTGTGACATGTACTGTAACTGGCCATTCTGGCTTAATATATATTACGTGGAAGTACAAAAAAATTCAGTGTGTTCAAGCAACTCAAAACAACCTGCAAAAGGGCATTTTTCAAAATTGTGGAAGCACATATATATACAATTTTGGCAAACAAAACATTCACTCTTAAGGCGACATTAATTGTGACACATAACTGGCCATTCTGGCTTAATATATACGTGAAAGTACAACAATTCAGTGTGTTCAAGCAACTCAAAACAACCTGCAAAAGGGCATTTTTCAAAATTGTGGAAGCACATACATACAATATTGGCAAACAAAACATTCACTCTTGACCCGACATTAATTGTGACACATAACTCTGGCTTACGTGAAAGTACAACAATTCAGTGTGTTCAAGCAACTCAGAACAACCTACTGCAAAAGGGCATTTTTTAAGCTCTGGAGTTTTGGCCTAAGGTTCCCTACACCCAGATCCAGCATGACCCTCTGAATGAAGTCAAAAGTGTTCTTCAATCTTCTGGGATAGTCCAAATGAAGGTTGTAGATAAGTCCAAAAGTCAAGCAAATAGCTTCAGTATGATTTTGAAGGTCATCCATTACGATGTTACCTTCCAGTATGATAGCAATGCTGGATGGCTCAAGGTGCAGGACATTTTGACTTGGTTGTGGGCTGTCTTCGGGTATGACGGTTAATACCCCAACAGGAATCTCGGTGAAATCCGTGATGGAATCTGAATCCTGCAGACAAAAGGAAGGTTATAAATAGGAGTTTATCCTTGCTGTTGAAAAAGGCCTTCATGACTTAACTGTGTAAAAACATTATATGATTTTATGTAATACTTACAAAACAAACTTTGAAAAAAATCACTCCCATCATCCCCAAGAAAAACTGCAAGACAGCGTAGGACAGCTGTCCGCCTTGCCACAACATCATGGGTCTGCAAATGAGGGGAAAACCAATCAAGAAAAGAAACTGAAAACAATTATTAGGGAAAAACACATGGGCACTGATAATATATAGATAGCTTTGTTATCAACAAATCCCATTACCAAAAAAAAGTAATTTGATGTGCTTAATAGTTGGTGTTTTACTGTTTTTGTTTTTTGAAAGAGGAAACATATTACACAGCACAACAACTAATTAATATGCTTTCAATAGTTTTAAAGTTCATGTTTGGAATTTGTTGATGATGATGACAGAAAATACAACAAACCTTAACCTTAAAGGAAAAGTTTCTTCAGAAAGACTTCTGATAAAGAGGGAACTGGACCGCCATCGTAAAAAGTAAAGACTTTACCCATTCTTAAAATTGCTTACCTTCATTTCAGCTTGAGTAAGGAGCTCTGCAAGTGTCCTGCCAATAACACCCTTCTTGGACTTAAAGATCTTGAGAAATCGAGGGATGTGACGGTCCAAGGACTCAAAAAAGTTCAAGATCTTTACTTGCCACCCTAGTGAACTCTGCAAAAACCTTTAAGAAGAGAACACAAAACAAACACAGCAATACATTGAGATGACCACAATATTTTGATAGAGACAACATGCTTGTTTATCTGATCTGTATGTTTTATTTCACCGAAATTGAATACATTTATTAATATACCTGCTGTTTTCTGAAAAGCGCTGGCCAGCGTTCCAACATGCGTTTCACAGGAGGCTGCTCTTCGACGATTTCTTTGCGTCTCAGTGAGAAGGTCTGGTTCATCAGCTGATTCACAAGTGCTGCATTTGGTGTCCTTTTCTTCATTTCATCTTCAAGCAACTGTCTGTTGTTTTCCAATGCGGATGCATCCTGTGCTCTTTATCTTTAACCTGCAAAAAAAGAAGGAGGTCTCAAAAGTCCACTCAAAGCCATTTCTTTTTTAAATGCAAACTTTCATTGCTCACAAAATTTACATTTTGAGGCAAAGCATGCGTCAGCCAATTAAATTGCCTTTCATGCATAACTGACAGCACAGGCGCTAGCCAATCAGATCTTGTGTTCAAGCTCAGTCTAAAGCACGCGAATATATATAAAAAAGATGGCGGACCAAACTGGGTAGATGGTCGTATTTGTACCTAAAAGTTGTTTGTTTGACTTTTTTGCTTAGATTTTTTAAAAGTTACTGAGAAATAGACACTGTACAATGTAAAAAACCCATTATTGTAACTGAAAAATACTTCTGATAGGATTTGCGACGTGGGTAAACTGCTTGCTAGATGCATGATTGGTTTGGTGACCTGTCAATCTCACTATAACGTCTCCGTTATCAACACAACCCCATGCGCCAGACTCCTCCCACCTCAACCATTGATCCAACGCATCCCAACACATGTAGTATGAGCTAGCCGTTAGCCTGCATGACATGCTCGCCTGCCATTAGAAATGTATTCATAAATATATATAAGCGCATCAAGCATCCAAAGTATATAAAGAATGATTATCACGATAAGTGATAAATTGACATTTTTATCAGTCACAAAGCTTTTGCTGTCACTTTCAAACCGTTTTCCATAATGCCCTAAAATCATGTCTCTGATGTAAGGTTGCGGTGAGCACATGGAGTCCAATTTTAAACAGAGTTGAGTGTTAGCCTGCATGACGTGCTCGAGTGCCATAAACATATATATACGGGAATTGAATTACTACCACCAACTTGGGTTAATAAAAAAACAGGTCAAGACATTTGGGTGGCGGGGGCGATTCAATTATGTTTTAGGAGGTCTTTACATCATGTGCAGGCTATGTTCTTCTGTGGCTAACTTTGACTATAAGCAAGCTAACATCAGTTCATTTCTGCATTAGCTTGTCTTAGTTTTAACTTAATTACCGGGTGTTACCGCTATAAACAGAAAGTATGGCTTCCTAAAAACAGTTTCGAGGAATGAACCCACAGCTAATATATGAAAATAAGCATTTAAGTTGAATACTTACTATGAGACAGAGTTCTGCTTCGCACATGTATAGCGTTAAACTTTCTCCAACTCTCTTCAATCTGATTCTCCTGCCTCTCTCGTATGCGCATGCGCAGTTAAGAGCTATTTAGCACTGAAGCGCTGTGAGTGCGGTTTACTCATGTTCATTGAGTTTTTGAGCTTTTGCATACAAAATGAATACATTACTTAAATAATGTGAGCTAAATCACTGGGATAGCATTACACAAGTAAAGAATACTAAAATGATTTAAGTTAGTAGTCGTGTTACCTTTTACAGTGTAGGCTACGCGCAGCCCTGTATCACGTTCAAGACCCTTTCATTCATTCGGCTCGGTCCGCATACGACCAGCACTGCACATTGCACAGCGCCGAGAGCAAACGAGGATAGTCGGGGGGGGGGGGGGGGGGACGAGCCCGCCCAGGCAGGCAGACGGTGAAATAGCGAGAGACGATGCGATGCCCTCACATTGGATTACTGTGCAGACACATGCAGCACGTTGTCGTGGTCCGTGTTAATGTCGTCACATTAGTCTATTTGCAGTTGCGAAACGAAAATATCGTTCCAATCAGCGGGCCTAAAAATAGGCACGAAGGCACAGTGATATTGGCCAGATATATCAGCAGTCTGTGAAATCAACTTTGACCTCCAATAATTCCTGGTCTGGCAAAACTGAATACAGCGAGTTTTTATTTTTATTTTAACAAATCGACCAGACAGTTTTACCCTCCGTCAAACGTCATGATTGGGAGGTGATTGGCCTGCACAGTGCGTGGAATTTGCCAGCAACATCCCCATGATCTTGTGAGGTCTTAAAAAAAGACCGACTACGTCGTGAACAAAAACAGTTGCAAGTTGACTTTCTGCCCGGCTGTGAAATGAAACTGATCCGCGTGTCCACGTGTTTGTGCTATTTGCATCTCATTTGAATATGCAACGTCGTCTCGCCTATCGGCTGACGCTAGTTTCAGACGCAAACTCCATTGGTCAGATTCAGGTGTGGAAGCACAAATCGGGAAACCCGGCCTCTTTGTACCCGCCCTGCCAGACACGTTGCCTTGGGAGAAGTAACACGGGCAGCCGATTGCAGGTCCTCATCACTGAAACCACGTCCCTCACATCAGCAGCTCACTCCCGAAGTATCCTGGATTTACCACTGAACAAAGGAAAGTAGCCAGAGCCCCGCTCCATCCGAGTAAGGTAAGATTACCATCGGTCTAAAAAACAGCGTTGCTTTGCGTGTTCTGCTTCAATATTAGACTAGACTACAGTGTTCGTTGCGGTGAGATCCCGTGTAGATGATGAATGTACAGAAATGTGTAGGTTATTATGTAATGTGATCTCACAAGTGAGGCTTTATTTAAGTGTGTAGGATTGTCAATAAGCAGTGATGGAAAGACAACGTTACGGCAGAACATAGGTGGCCAAAAATGATCACAATTTTGGACTGGTCCTTGTGTGAAAGTAGGCTATCCAACAAACCCGGTGATTGTGCGCTTCATTAACGCTATCGCCTGTGCTCTTAAAAAATAGTCGTGTGGTATTTTGCGTCATGGAACGCAGGAATTATTTTAGTTTTGTATGGTACACTGAAGTGACCACAGTAGGATATTGAGTCATTGAGTTTAGTTGTTCCGCTGTCTTGTAAAGCCTTTACATTTTTAGTTTAGATGTCGCTTTAATAGAAAATATTAGTCGTTCAGGTTGTCGAGGACCCCACCCCTCAGCCCCACAGGTAGTCCAATAATATAATCATATTGTGATCTCTGGGTGTAGGCCTACTTGTTTAGTAGCCTGTCGGACGATTCCGCTTCTAGATCCAGTGTCATTTGTTTAATGTTTCAACCAATTTGTTGAGCGGCTGATAATGGCCCACCCGTCTGCTCTAGTCTTGTTTAGTCTATAAAACAAGACTTTAGTATAGTTCGTAGGAATATACTTGATTGAGAAGCTATGGGCTATTCTTGATACAGGAAAGGCTGATCCATATTGAGATGAGAGAATTGTGTATTTAAAGTGAGTTGCAGTATGCTTAAACAATATCATTTCTCGAATTCATTTGGACAATCAGACCTTGTCTGAAATTATCAGCATGTTTCCTCACTCTCTTAATTAGTGACTAACACCAACATTTCTCGACGTGGTTGCGAGGTCTTTCTTTGTGTCTGTTACGACAGGACAGGGCAGTCATCTCAGTGCACAGGGTTTGCAACATCTCCAACCTGTGTTAACTTTTGGCAGTGCGTTAGTTTTGATAACCTAAGTGGCATGGGTATGGTGTCTTACAGCGCGGTCATATATTGCCCTTACAAAGGTACATTAAATCGTTGTGGAGTTTTTAGAGAACGCTAAGTATTTTAGCACCAACCAACACATTCCCGCTGAAAACAGAAAATCCACAGGTAGACCGGTCGAGCTCAGTGTTCACAACCTAGTCTTTATAAGTAGTGATTACATGATAAAGGCCAATACATTAAGCCCTGGAAAGACTTGCCAAGAGGAATGTATAGCTCTTGTTATCCCGTTTGAACATGTAGTCATAAGATGTGATGGGTTATAAAAGTGTATACTCTATGACGCCCTAAAATATTTGCACAGGTCACGATACATTCAACTGACCGTGCGTTGCGTCGTGGGTCGTTTGCGGGTAATACGTGGGAGTGTAAGCTAGTCTCAGGTGAGATCCGTTACCATCGTTTGCACATTGCTCCTGTTCTGCTCACGAGTAGCAGCGCAACAGACATGTGATGCCTCGGCAAAAGAAAGTCGTGAGCGTAGCCTTTGGGCTTAATATGTACCATATACTTTTTAATATAGCTCCATCCACATGCATTACATTCATTAACGATAGAAAGCCTTATATATATTGATTTCCCCCCCACACATGGTGGCCTCCCTTGTGTATCCTTGAGAAAAGGGCCTCCAACCCCCTCTCATAACAGAGCAACCCTGTCCTCAGAGACAAAGAACAAGGCACCACTTCCATCAGCTCCACACAGTGTGAGAACTATTCTCCTCATTTTATTCATTTTATTCGACAAAGAGACATGGTCACTCTTGTGCATGTGACAACATGCTTACTGGCCAGCGAGTCGGTTAATGGACGGATATTTGCTGGGAGTGAGCTAGATTGGGTTGATGGAGCGATACCATTGAGCCAAGCTTGTCTGCTGCTGATGGGGTCCCTGGCCTGCTAGGCCCAAGTCACGTGTGTGTGTGAGACAGACAGACAGACAGACAGACAGACAGACAGACAGACAGACAGACAGACAGACAGACAGACAGACAGACAGACAGACAGACAGACAGACAATGTATGTGAGTATTTATGTGAGAGAGAAACAGTGTGTGTTAATGTGTGTGAGAGAGAGACTTTGTGTGTATGTGAGTATTTATGTGAGAGAGCAACAGTGTGTGTTAATGTGTGAGAGAGAGAGACTGTGTGTATGTGAGAGAAAAGGTATTTGTTAACGTGAGTGGTAGAGAAGGCGAGAGTGTGTGTGTGTGAGTGAGAGAGTGTGTGTGGTCCTGCAGCACTCATTCTATGCAGCGCTGTCACAGCGTGACGTTTACCGGTCCTCCTCTATGCTTGGATGCTCACCTCCACATCCTCTGCCTCCGGCCCCGAGCCACAGATGTGGATTTGGCCGTTTCAATCGTAGGCCGTCTCCGTAGGCTGCCTCCTCTCTGGGGCCATTGTTTGTGTCCCGGGGTGGTCGTCATGGTTGCAGCGTTCCAGCCGTGTTGAATTAATAAGCAGCCTTTGGGAGTCGTGCCCTCGGCCACCTGGTTGGTCACACATTTCCCTTTCAATAACCCTCTGCCCACCCCGGCCAGACTCAGACAGCCATTTGGGCAAGTAGACGCTTCACATCTGCTCTGCGCGGGGCACTGTTGTGCAAACACATACATATTCAAGGAAATACGCTCAGAATTTAAAGATGCAGTCCGTATCTTTTAACCAATGGAACATTTTATTACTCACCACGGATTGAAATGTTGTTATCAAGAACGTTATTTTTTTTCAATATCCAGCCATATGTATAATCATCATCCATAGTGCTTTGGCTGGATCGTAGCTTCGCCCACCAGTAGACTAAAAGACAATATTTGGTTTGAGAGATACACAGTAATCAGTGCCAGGCTTCCCAGAAGGAGTGTGTGTGTGTGTGTGTGTGTGTGTGTGTGTGTGTGTGTGTGTGTGTGTGTGTGTGTGTGTGTGTGTGTGTGTGTGTGTGTGTGTGTGTGTGTGTGTGTGTGTGTGTGTGTGTGTGTGTGTGTGTGTGTGTGTGTGTGTGTGTGTCGAGGCTCAGGTGTTGTGACTGGCGCTCCGCTCCTCTGTTCTCGTCTCCTCTGCTCTTGATGTCTGTGTCTCTGCACTTTCACAGGCAGAAGGACTCTGTGTGTGTGTGTGTGTATCTGCACTGTTGCAGGCAGGGCGGGGACATGGTTGGCATTTATTGTGAATGCTCAGGTTGACGTGATTTACCCGCCATGTCTGGCCGGCTGTTAAATGCATGCGCGCGCACACACACAAAAACGCACACATGCACGCAGCAGTTTAGGTTTCAGCTGAGGTGTGAGAGTGGGCAAGAGGACAAGCAGAAGTGGGTGACAGGGCGTGTGTGTGTGTGTGTGTGTGTGTGTGTGTGTGTGCGTGTGTGCATGCCACGCAATGCCCTGCTCCCCTCCACACTGAGAGTTCGCATCCTGTGTGTTCTGACTAAGCACTACTTCTGAAAAGCCCCAAAGCATCAGTAGGCTATGATCACTGCAACTAAGTGAGAGTTCAACTGTTGAAAAACATTCCTAATGTTTGTGTGATGCACAGCTTTTGGACAGGTAAAGGCAGATCACTTGAGTCACCAGTGTGTGTGTGTGTGTGTGTTTCTCCTCCTCCAGGTCAGTGATGGTCAGGATCTGTTAGAGCCAGCAGCAGAGGATGTCTTCCTCCGATTCAGACTACTCCATTGATTGGCTGGCCAGCGATGAAGAGGACACTGAGAGCGAGAGGGGGGGTCTGGGCGCCGACTGCATGAGGTGGGCCAGCGCGTCCTCCACCGGCTGCGGGGGCAAGAGCTGCCCCTCACCCCCCACGTCTGGGGAGAGCCAAGCCTCCTCCTGCAGCCACCAGCACCTCTGCGACGGAGGCAGCGAGGACGGCAGCACGCTTAGGGAGGAAGAGAAGCAGCAGCAGGAGGAGGAGGATCAGAGGAGTTTGCTGGGGATGAGTGACGGCTCCACCTGTAGCTCCCCCTCCAGCTGCACGGGCTCCTGCGACAGAGCCGAGGCGCGTCGGGAGCGCCTGGGGACGGGCACAGACAAGCCCTGGCACCCCTGGAGCGCGGAGGCCCCCAAAAAGAGACTGGCACACAAGAGGCCCCGCAGCTCTGGGGGCCCCGAGCAGAGAGAGGAGTGGCCCCTCGCTCCTCTCCAAACAGACAAGGACCGACTGTTCGCCAGCAAGGTGAAGCACAGGCTGAATAATCAAACTCTGTGTGTGTGTGTGTTGTGACTAACATCTGTTTCATCATGCCCTGTATGATTTCAGAGGTGTGTGTGTGTGTGTGTGT
>NC_045154.1:18385730-18388230 GCF_900700415.2 Clupea harengus
TCAACCTTAGTTTTCCCCTGCGCCTAAGGATACACAGACAATAGACTTCTGCCAGTAATGTCAGGCTTTATATTACCTGAAGACAGCCCTTTGGCAGTGATGTTACCGTTTAAATCCGCTGCTTTGTGACTTCCACCTAGTTTAGAAGACCTGTTTGTTGGCCAGCCTCCATAGTCTTCCCTTCTCTCGCTCCACGGTCGACTAACAGCCTGTCATTTTCCCTCCTCTGCAGTTATCCCCAGCTGCTCTGGCTCGGCCCGTCGTCATGGCGACCCCCGCGTCTGCCTGCGTCCACGCGTCCGCCGCCGCGGGGGCCAAGGGGGTGTTGCGCGCGAGGGACCTGACCCCGCCCGGGCCGTACTCGGCCACCACCCTGAAGTGGCTGCACACGTCTCCCATCTGCTCCCCCGCGGCCGACCCGGCCCAGGGGGCGTCGTCGCTGCGGACGGCCCCGCCCGCCCCGCTCGGCCAGGACCTCACGCAGGACAACGCCGTCTCCTCTAGCACGGATGCTGCCACCCCCATTGCCGGCAACAACACCAAAGCCGGGGGAGCGCGCGGCGGCAAAACAGACTCGGGGCCCACGCTGACGCTATGGCAACCGCCTCCTCCGCCTCCCTCCCTGGGTAGACCCCCCCTGGCCAAGATCAACGCGCCCTGCCTGGAGAGACTGCTCAAGTCCACGGAGAGCATCATCACGCAGCGGGGTGCGGGCGCAGTGGCGGGCAGTGGCTGGTCCTAGTCCACAGCCCCGAGGTTCTGAGACACCCAGTACCAGAACCGGAACCGGAATCAGAACTAGATCCAGGCCAGCGCAGCACTGCCCCACCCCTCTCCACACAGACAGTCAGAGACACACACACACACACACACACACACACAACCCAGCCACCCTGAGTCAAAGACAGGAGTCAGCGTGCTCCTGCCGAACCCCATTCCAGCCTTCAGGCTACGAGCCAGGGGAGAGAGGAGAAGATGGACACACACACACACACACACCACACACACACACACACACACACAGAGTGCAGCAGTCTAGAGGGAGAAGAAAGGACTTGTTTCACACAGAAGCAGGGGTGTCTGTGAAAAGTGAACTCTGTGAACTCTGTGTGCTTGAGTGGTGTGTGTGTGTGTGTTTGTCTCTCTCTCGCGCAAGCGAGCGAGTATGTCCTCATCTGACTTGAGACTGTGTTTGCATTAGTTTCCCCCTCTGTTGCGTTTTCTATTCTGGTGTGGTTGCACTAGCCTGGCCCTGAGAGCGTGGTGGCTGCTGCGATGAGGAGGGGGGAGGAAGGGGGAGATGGTTTTTCGATGTTGATCTTTCAGCTCGCAGCTCTGCGCTTCAACAGCCATTTCTCCTGTCAGCAGTTTAGTTCAGGGGTGGGGGACAGTTGTGTGCCATGTGGTGTCCGCTGGTGCGAGTCATACCCATGACACAGCCATTACTTCAGTGATACCCATGACACACACACACACACGACACACACACACACACACACACACACAGACACAGCCATTACTTCAGTGATACCCATGACACACACACACGACACACACACACGACACACACACACACACACACACACTCAGCCATTACTTCAGAAAGGGACTCAGAGGGACTAGGGCTTTTTTTTTCTTTTTTTAAAGGGGGGGTGGGACTTCAGATATTCCAGTGTGTAGATGTGGTTTCAAAAACCAACAAACAAACAACAAAAAGATGTGGATTGATTGAATGTCAATTGAATTTGTCCTTTATTCTTTTCATCCACTCTTCACCAGTTGACTGATGTGACTGTTACTTCTTTAGTAGTTCATTTTGTTAAGTTGAGTTCTTTTTTCTTTTTGGTACAACGGTCCTACCTCAAGTGTTGCCATGACGAGAACAGTGGGCAGATTTGAAATAACTGACACCCACTCAATCCACACAGACAGAGGGAGGTGACCACCCCCCCCCCCCCCCCCACACACACACCACACCAACCTCCCCGTTCCCCAGCGGAGTCATGCGGTAAGGCAGACCTGGCCAACACGGCTGGGGTCTAAAGCACATGCGGTCCTGCCAGAGGCCTGCCGGGGGCCATTGGAGAAGAATGTGAACTTGCAGATTTCTCTCTTCAGGAGAGAGGGGTCTCGCACTCAAGAGGGTATATAGTGCCTGTCAGTTCGATGTCAAGCTGTGCCTGCAAAACCTTTCTTTTCTTTCTTTTGAGGAGTGAGCAGGAACCATCCAGAATACCTGACCCTCTGAAGGGCGCCTAAGACAGGATTCCTTAGTCAACATTTTTTCTCTATTGAGTAAATTATTTAAAAACGAAATAAACAAACATTCGTTTGCCAACTATTTACTGTGGTCAAGTGGGACGAGAACACTTCTATCCACCACAGTGCTGGAAGAGTATATCTGAGAGGGACAAGGTATTATTTTGTGTAAATATTTGATGAGGTTGTTCATTTACCCTGCAAAGTGGCCTTTACAGTGTGATATTTTATACTTTCAAAA
>NC_045154.1:18393230-18400730 GCF_900700415.2 Clupea harengus
CCACCTCTCTCCTCTCCACCTCTCTCCTCCCCACCTCTCTCCTCCACACGGCTCTCCTCCCCACCTCTCTCCTCCCCACCTCTCTCCTCTCCACCTCTCTCCTCCCCACCTCTCTCCTCCCCACCTCTCTCCTCCACACCTCTCTCCTCCCCACCTCTCTCCTCCACACCTCTCTCCTCTCCACCTCTCTCCTCCACACCTCTCTCCTCTCGACCTCTCTCCTCTCGACCTCTCTCCTCCCCACCTCTCTCCTCCACACGGCTCTCCTCCACACCTCTCTCCTCCACACGCTGAAGGGTTGTGGGCACGCTGGAGGGCAGAGGGTAGACCGCAGAACCGGTCGGCCCAGTAGGGTTCATGCCCTACCTACTTATGAGCAACAATCATGTAAAAAAAAAAAACTCATGTTTCATAATTTCTGACACATCAGCCAATCAAATTGTTCTATTTCTATGAGGCGGCATAATCTATCGGAAACCTCAGCTCATCCACCGAAACCTCAGCTCGTACTGCAGGCCTGTGGACGTCCTGTCCCTCTGGGTTTGATTATGTAACCTGACAGAAATGCTATGCTAGCAACCTGAGAACAGGATAAGTGGGAGTGTGTGTGTGTGTGTGCGCGTGTGTTTGTGAGCGTGTGTTTGTTTGCGTGCAAGTGTGTGTGTGTGTGTGTGCGCGTGTGTTTGTGTGCGTGTGTTTGTTTGCGTGCGAGTGTGTGTGTATGTGTGTGTGTGTGTGTGTTTGTGTGTGTGTTTGTGTGTGAGTGTGTGTGGGGTGGGGGCAGGTGCTGATGGGCCCGACTAATTTGAAATGCGCTCTGCGGTCAATGGTGGAGGAAAGGAGCGCTATCAAACGCTAACTGACAAGGCTAAGCTCTTGGGGCAATTAAAACAGATCAAAACTGCAGAAGGGGCAATTAAAACAGATCAAAACTGCAGTGATCCTGAGCCCCCTACCCCTCCAGCACCCCCCAACCCCCAACTGCCCCCCAAACCCCCATGATCCCCAATCCAATCACACGGCCCTTTATCTGTCCAATCACACGGCCCTTTATCTGTCTAATCACACGGCCCTTTATCTGTCCAATCACACGGCCCTTCATCTGTCCAATTACACGGCCCTTCATCTGTCCAGTCTCAAATCACACGGAGGTCATGCGCTCCAGGTACAGATTAGCAGAGATGGATGCTGGGAGTTGGAAAGGTTTCATCCAGTCCGATCGGTCCTCTCACGGGCAGTTTGATCCAGTCCAATCGGTCCTCTCACGGGCATATTGGAGAGTTTTCATCCAGTACGATCAGTCCTCTCACGGGCATGTTAGAGAGGTTTCATCCAGTCCGATTGGTCCTCTCACGGGCAGTTTCATCCAGTCCGATCAGTCCTCTCACGGGCAGTTTGATTGGAGTCGAGTGCAGGAGAGGCCTGACTTTTATTTTCTCATGCAGCGGGGAGACTCTGACTCTGGCCGCAGTGCAGTTCAGAATATATGTGGGAGGCCTACTGTACATAACATGCTCCTACAGGCCGGCCTACTGTACATAAAGGATGAACAATCTGCTTAGTGTGTTACTAAACATGCTCCTACAGGCCGTTGAAGGAAGCCATTTCTCAATTTACCCAACAGATGAATGTATATTAGTCAAGAAGAATGTTTAGTAATGTTTTGGGGTGAAGCTCTTGTGGGAGTTTAGATAAGCCTATGGATATGGAGTATATACAGTATATATGTACAGTGGGGAAAATAAGTATTTGAACCCCTGTCGATTTTGCAAGTTTGACCACTTGCAAAGAAATGTGTGATCTATAATTGTAATAGTAGGTGTAATTTAACAGTGAGAAACAGAATATCAACAAAAAAATCCAGAAAACTGCATTTTATAACATTTATGACTTTATTTGCATTTGATGCAGAAAATAAGTATTTGAACCCCTAGCAAAACATGACTTAGTACTTGGTGGAATAACCCTTGTTGGCAAGCACAGACTTCAGACTTTTCTTGTAGTTGGTCACCAGGTTTACACACATCTCAGGAGGGATTTTGGTCCACTCCTCTTTGCAGATCCTCTCCAAATCCTTAAGGTTGCGTTTTCAAAGGGAGGGAATGAGGGAATGAGGTTCAAGCCCAATATTCCACGTTACATGGCCCCATCCATAGTCCCCTCGATGCAGTGGAGTCGTCCTGTACCCTTGGCAGAGAAACAGCCCCAAAGCATTATGTTTCCACCTCCATGCTTGACGGTGGGGATGGTGTCATATTCAGCATTCTTCCCCCTCCAAACGCGGCAAGTCGAGTTCATGCCAAAGAGCTTGATTTTGGTCTCATCTGACCACATCCTGTCTCCCAATCCTCCTTAAAATCATTTAAGTGTTCATTGGCAAACTTCAGACGGCCCTGTACATGTGCTTCCTTGAGCAGGGGGACCTTGCAAGTGCTGCAGTACTTCAAACCATTACGGCGTAGTGTGTTGCCAATGGTTTTCTTGGTGACTGTGGTCCCAGCTGCCTTGAGATCATTCACAAGCTCCCCCTGTGTAGTTCTGGGGTTATTCTGCACCTTTCGGATGATCACCGATACCGCACGAGGGGATATCTTGCATGGAGCCCCAGACCTAGAGCAATTGACAGTTGTTTGGTGTTGCTTCCATTTACGAATAATCACACCAATAGTTGTCTGCTTCTCACCAAGCTGCTTGCCGATGGTTTTGTAACCCATTCCAGCCTTGTGCAGGTCTACAATCTTATCTCTGACGTCCTTGGTCAACTCTTTGGTCTTGCTCATGGTAGTGAGGTTGAAGGTGTGAAGTATGATTCTTTGGACAGGTGTCTTTTATACACGTCACCAGTTGAGATCAGGTGTACCTTGTTAGGCCTAATGAGGACTAATCTGTGTGCTTCTTGGGCACATAACTGGTCATTTGGAGCCAGAATTCTTGCTGTTTGGTTGGGGGTTCAAATACTTATTTTCTGCATCAAATACAAATAAAGTCATAAATGTTATAAAATGCAGTTTTCTGGATTTGTTTGTTGATATTCTATTTCTCACTGTTAAAATACACCTACCATTACAATTATAGATCACACATTTATTTGCAAGTGGCCAAACTTGCGAAATCGGCAGGGGTTCAAATACTTATTTTCCCCACTGTATGTGTGTGTGTGTATATGTATACATATATGTGTGTATATACAGGTGCATCAGAAAAAGATTAGAATATCGTGGAAAAGTGACACCTTCATATATTCTAGAATCATTACACATAAAGTGGCATGTTTAAAGCCTTTTTTTGTTTTAATCTTGATGATTACAGTTTACAGCTCATGGAAATCAAAAATCCAGTATCTCAAAATATTAGAATAAAACATTTACAATACCGAAATGTCAACCTGAAAAGAGCTCTATTCAGCTAATGTTAAATTAACTTTTCCACAATATTCAAATTTTTGGAGATAAACCTGTATCTGCTGAATATGAATCCAAACCTAATCCAACCAACGCCCTGAGGTGGAGCATGTACAAACGAGAGATATGTGATATCCTCTGTGAGAGTCACAGTAACAGACGAGAGATATGTGATATCCTCTGGGAGAGTCAGAGTCACAGACGAGAGGTATGTGATATCCTCTGTGAGAGTCAGAGTCAGTCACAGACGAGAGATATGTGATATCCTCTGTGAGAGTCAGAGTCAGTCACAGACGAGAGATATGTGATATCCTCTGTGAGAGTCAGAATCAGAGTCACAGACGAGAGGTATGTGATATCCTCTGTGAGAGTCAGAGTCAGTCACAGACGAGAGATATGTGATATCCTCTGTGAGAGTCAGAGTCAGTCACAGACGAGAGATATGTGATATCCTCTGTGAGAGTCAGAATCAGAGTCACAGACGAGAGATATGTGATATCCTCTGTGAGAGTCAGAGTCAGTCACAGACGAGAGATATGTGATATCCTCTGTGAGAGTCAGAGTCAGTCACAGACGAGAGATATGTGATATCCTCTGTGAGAGTCAGAATCAGAGTCACAGACGGGAGATATGTGATATCCTCTGTGAGAGTTGGGGTCACAGTCACAGACGAGAGATATGTGATATCCTCTGTGAGAGTCAGTCACTGACGAGAGATATGTGATATCCTCTGTGAGAGTCAGAGTCAGAGTGTAGGGGTGAACCCTCTGTGAGCTGGCTCCCAGCCAATCACAGCAGGAAGGGGAAGAGTAAGACAACAATAACAACAGGCGTGACCCCTGACCCCTCTAAGACCTGAGCTGGTTACTCAGTCTGCTGTGCTTCCGAAGGCAGAGGAGAAGTGCGGATGCCCCCCCCCCCCCCCCCCTCATCAGCGGACCTGCATTCAGCTCCGCCGGCAGCTCAGCCCTCTGTGCACGTTGCCACGGCACCAGGAGGATACAATAGAGCACGGGCACTAATGGCATGCCTGGCACAGACAGGGGGGATTATTATAATTATTATTATTATTATTACAGTGCATATGTGTCATGGCAGTGGAGAATGGGGGGAGGAGGTAAAAGGTAGAGGAGGGAGGGAGAGAGAGAGAGAGAGAGAGAGAGAGAGGGAGAAAGCTAGAGAGAGAGAAAAAAGTGTGTGTGTGTGAGTGTTAGAGAGAGTGAGAGAGGGGGGAGAGAGAGAGAGATAGAGAGAGGGGGAGAAAGAGAGAAAAAGAGAGTAAGAAAGAGAGAGAGAGAGATCTCATGTAATTCAACAGGAATGTATCTCATGAGCGTTGCTATGTCCTGTCCTGATATTTCAAGCCTTTAACCACATCTTTCAACAATGTCCAGTCTCTCATCTCTCTATCCTTCGCTCATTCACCTCATGTCTCTCTGGAAAGCCACAGGAATGGCCATGCTGGCACAAAACCTCCCATTCATCTGAAACTGCCCTTGATTCTGATTCCAGCTGAGGAGGAGGCTATAACAAGACTGGAGAGTGCACCGCTAACCTTGGAGTGTGTGTGTGTGTGTGTGTGTGTGTGTGTGTGTCTGAGTGTGTGTGTGTGTGTGTGTGTCTGAGTGTGTGTGTGTGTGTGTGTGTGTGGAGGGGGGGGGTCTGCAAAGAAGGGGGAGGGGGAATAGGGGGGGGGGCGCTTGGTGGTGATGCGGAAGCCTTTCAGAATAGCTGTAGCGCTGTGCGGCTAATTATTTGTGTATCCTCTCATTCCCGCCTCTCCTTAGCCACCATTGTTTTTGGAGATGTAGCGGGTGTAATCTCCACGGCAACGGGAGTAATTAGGATTTGTGCCTGATGGTTATGTAGACTAATCTGTACATCTCACACCCAGTGCTTTCCATCTGTGATTCTATAGCCTGTGATGGAAAACACAAACCCAAGGGTTCTGGGTTACCGGCGTGGCAAATAGGCCAGCACTACTGACGCATGATGGCTTTGCCTCCTCAATGCTACGGGGAGCCGTTGCCATGCCGTCAAAATGCCACGAGCGCCTCGTCACTGCCACAAATACTCCAGCAGGACAGGAGGGGGGAGACGAAGCTTAGGTGTTCTCAGACTCGATATTCTCTGGAAGTGTTCTGTTCTTATTGACTTTGCTCGGAGCTGAAGGGTTATGTGAGAGACCTGCTGCAGGATCTCATTAGGAATGACGGCACCATTTGCCGTTTGGTGAGGTGAGGAAGCAATCTCCAGAGCCCTGTCATCTTAGCAGAGAGCCAAGATTGGTCTTTTCATTGACATGCCTGCGCAGTTAGAAATCTGCCCGTTAGGTATAAGACATTCACCAGGTAATTCAGCCGCAGCAGTGAGAGGTAACGATCTCATACATCACAGGCAACCCACAGCGCATTTAACTGCCCTCAGAACAGTGCCTTCGCTTCTCCTTATTTAGTCTCAGGAAATAACGTCCCTCTTCTTCGCTCTGTGCCGGGGTTAGACCATTAAAACCATCACACCTTTCGTTAGTGAACGCAGCAGTGCTCGCACTCGAATACAATACGATTAATCAACTGATTTCCTTCATTGAAGGCTTCCCTATCAATGGAGGGAGCAGAGAGAAAAAAGGTCAATGTGTGGAAATGGGGTCTAATCTCGCTCAATTAACCTATTAGTCGAGGTTAGAATGACCGTGCAGTGTGATTACAGAGGATTACAGGGAAATACACCGTAGCAGTCAATGGTTGGTTGGAGATTATTCAGGTTGTAAAGTGTGTGTGATTTCACCCTCACACGCACTCACACACGCACACACAAACACACACACTTCAGTAGCTATTAACCCAATTGATCCCTGTGTACCAACAGCACGCTAACACACGCACACACACACACACACACTTCAGTAGCTATTAACTCAATTGATCCCTGTGTTCCAACAGCAGGGGCCAATACCTGCAACAACCTGTCAGTCAAGTGGTATTGACGTCATGGAAACCAATAGGTCATGATGCAGGACCTGCACCTGGCCCTGTGCACAGCATATTGGGATTCGAAATGACTGGATCTTTTGAGATGCATCAAAGAAATCGCTCAAAGGAGATGCTTCTATTAGCAGCACGAGGCCATTAAACGTCTGTTTTGAGGGAAGGTTGAGGAGTTCGTTTCTCCAGCACTGTCTACTGAGCGTGAGTAATCAGTAGTTGAAACACAGGTCAGACGCCATCTTTTGCTAAGCACCAAGCCCAACGCTAAATCTCATAGATCCAATAAATGGCCGGCCACAACATGGCGGGGGCAATTTAACGTGATTTACCCCTATCCATTTTCAGCACACTAAGCAGGCTAAGGCTGTCTGGCTAACCTTGCTCTGACGCGCAGCCCGACAGCGTGAAACTCACACACCCTCAGAACGAACATGTTCAACACACGTGACGACTCTCTCCAAAGCACAACACGCAACGGATCACCAAGATTTGTAAAGCAACACCTGCTTTCCAATTGGCTCCATTCATTCATTCATTCATTAATTTCCTCCTTGATTTGCCCACTGACAAAGAATGCTAACAGTACTCATCTACTGGAAATGAAATATACAGCGACATAAACATAGAAATGTATGGGCAAAGGAAGCAAAACAGAGAGAGAGAGAGGGGGGGGGGGTAGAGAGAGAGAGAGAGAGAGAGAGAGAGAGAGAGAGGGAGAGAGAGAGAGAGAGATCCAATAAAAAAAAAAGTATACAAATTGAATTTCAGTGAGTATAAAGCACGATGTGATCCTGAGTAAAATGTGCCGAGCTTGTTCTGGTGTTGATTCTGAGTTGCACTTGACTGTAATGTATTCAGTGAAGTGATTTAGGGGTAACTATTCAGTGAAGTGATTTAGGGGTGACTAAGTGTATTCAGTGAAGTGATTTAGGGGTAACTATTCAGTGAAGTGATTTAGGGGTGACTAAGTGTATTCAGTGAAGTGATTTAGGGGTAACTATTCAGTGAAGTGATTTAGGGGTAACTGTTCACTTTTCCCTCCTCTTTAAAGGGGTGACTGTTCACTGTTCTCTCCTCTTTAAAGGGGTTTCTGTTCACTGTTCCCTCCTCTT
>NC_045154.1:18405730-18428230 GCF_900700415.2 Clupea harengus
CTCTGCAATGCCTACAAACAGGTTGCATTTTTGGAGGCGTCATTGCGCAGATCCACCAGCAGGGGCAGCAGGACACATGTGTGTGGGCCGGTGGTAAGGTGCTGGTGACGGCCTGAATAGACACTCTTATTAGGTGCCTTTACTAAGAATAGGAGCACATGCCCAATGAATAATGGAGACTCCAGGAGCTCGTTCAGAGGGAGGCATCATCAGACCCATGCCATGATCACTCAAGGAGAGGGGGAGAGAGAGAGAAGGAGAGAGAGAAAGAGAGAGAGAAGGAGAGAGAGGGATAAAGACAGAGAGAGATAGAGATACAGAGAGAGAGGGATGCAGAAAGAGAGAATAGATAGGGAGGGAGAGAGAGAAAGAGAGATGCAGAAAGAGAGAAAAGAGAGGGAGGGAGAGAGGGGGAGAGGCCTGGGGCTGGAGATGGCAAGGCATTCATGATGAACTGACGATGGCTGTAGACTCAAGGCATTCATGATGAACTGACGATGGTTGTAGAGTCAAGTACCCCACCTCGTAATCTCCCCATCTTCTCTCCGAGTCTGTGTGGAAGTATCTCATCTGACAGAGTTACACTACCAGACACCTAATTAACACCTTCATTAACACGGTGCTGTGCTCTCTACAAAACACCTAATTAACACCTTCATTAACACAGTGCTGTGCTCTTTACAAAACACCTAATTAACACCTTCATTAACACAGTGCTGTGCTCTCTACAAAACACCTAATTAACACCTTCATTAACACAGTGCTGTGCTCTCTACAAAACACCTAATTAACACCTTCATTAACACTGTGCTGTGCTCTCCACAAAACACCTAATTAACACCTTCATTAACACAGTGCTGTGCTCTCCACCCAACCCCTCCCAATGGCGACGTGCGCTCCTTCACACGTGACATCTCCAATGACTGATATCATAAATACTGTGAGTGGAACGCCCTCATTTTCAAAAAGGTTGAATTGGTATTTCAAAAGCCATACATTAAGTGAAATGATTCATATTCTTCTATTTCCAGGGATGTATGTTTCAGAGGGTACAAACGCAACTAATAGCAGACATAATTAGCTACAGCCTCATTGGCGTGTAGACCCTGGAATAGCTTCTCACAGAAGTGCGGTACCTTCCACTCCCAGTCTCGCACAGACTTCTTCTATCTCTTCCAACAGTGACAGTTGCCTGTTCACACACCCCTCCCACACAGCGGCTGGTGCCAGGGAGCGCCTGATGGACGCGTTCCGTTTCCTTCCAACCACAAACTCCCCTGCCCAAAGAGATCTAAGATTGCCCAGCACAGCGGCCCTGTCCTGTGATCTGCGATCTGCTCTGTGTACCTGCCGTGTTCGTCCTGTTCCTGTTGAAACAGAGGTGTTGCAACATTCCGACCCGGATTCTAGTCCTATCACTAGTCTCTGGCGTGAAAATAAACGGCACACTTTTATAAACTAAGAGTCGTGTTTTTAGCGCCTCAAACAGCACTGAGCTGAGCTCCCAGGCGGCTCAATTAGTGGCAGAGAACGAAATCGTTTTATTTTGTCTCTCTCTCTGTGTGTGTATGTGTGTGTGTGTGTGTGTGTGTGTGTGTGTGTGTGTGTGTGTGTGAGAGAGGACAGCTGGGGGCACCCAGCGCTGGCTGTGAAAGAGGACATGGCAGTAACAGTAAAAGTCATGGGGACATGGCACTCGGGAGGTGAATGCCAAATGCTGCCAGCCCAGGCCTGCCGCAGGGCATGTTTGGAGGCACACACACACACACACACACACACACACACACACACAAACACACACACACACACACACACACACACACACACACACAAAAGTTCACACATTCCCTCGCTGAGAGGCCTCAGTTAATGGCTCTTTTGGTACCGTTAATGAAATCACTTGGCATTTCCACATATCTGAACATTTGGGCATGCATATTAAAAAGGAAGGTGTGTGTGTGTGTGTGTGTGTGTGTGTGTGTGTGTGTGTGTGTGTGTGTGTGTGAGTGAGTGAGAGAGAGAGAGAGAGAGAGAGAGGGAGAGAGAGGGAGAGGGAGGGAGAGAGAGAGGCCAAAAGCGCCCCTGTGGGTGTTGGGTTTTGGGTCATGTGGAAGACAAATTCATCACCCCATCTTCATCCTCATCCTCATCTTCATCCTGCCTGCCAGACACTAATGTCCTCGTGAGTATGTGGTTCATTCCGTTTTTTTATTTCATAACTTTTCATCACTTTCTTTTAATTTCACAGCTATACACTCTATACCCCTGGGCATGAACCGCGCTGAAATACATCATTCTTCACCTTGCCGTGCTATGCTAGGGCTATGCTAGGGCTATGCCATGCTACTCAGGCAGGGGGCTGAGCATTTAGTTGAACTTATAGGAAGAAAGAACTAGGTGTGTAAATGCACACACACACATTTTCTGGGCGTATGTACATGTGTCTGTATAGTGATGGTGTGTAAGCACTGTCCCTGTGTGTGTGTGTGTGTGTGTGTGTGTGTGTGTGTGTGTGTGTGTGTGTGTGTGTGTGTGTAGGCACTAGCCCTGGTTCCATGTGTGTGTGTGAGTGTGTGTGTGTAAGCACTGCCCCTGGTTCCATGTGTGTGTGTGAGTGTGTGTGTAGGCACTGTCCCTGGTTCCATTTGTGTGTGTGTGTGTGTGTGTAGGCACTAGCCCTGGTTCCATGTGTGTGTGTGAGTGTGTGTGTGTGTGTGTGTGTGTAAGCACTGCCCCTGGTTCCATGTGTGTGTGTGAGTGTGTGTGTAGGCACTGTCCCTGGTTCCATTTGTGTGTGTGTGTGTGTGTGTGTGTGTGTGTGTGTGTGTGTGTGTGTGTGTAGGCACTGTCCCTGGTTCCATGGCTCTCACTAATGTATTTAGCTGCAACAGCTCCTGTCTGTCCCTCTCCCTGTAGGACAGGCAATGCCTCCAGCTACCCTAAAATCCGTAACCCTGGAGACAGGCTAGCAAACCAATCAAAATGGGTGTTCTGAATATTTGTATACATCTCACAGTGGAGGAGAAAGTGCACCTCAGTCTCAACCTCTCCTGTCTTACAGTGACCACATCTCTTGGCAACCATGAATTTCTTAGTCTGCCTTTTCCTATGGCTAGACTGTGATCACGGAGTCTGCACATGGTCAGGATCTGCCTCTGCTTTTGTTTGGTGTGGTGTCCCCCTCAATATATATCATTGTAAACTTAACCATGTCATTTCATATTTGATCTATAAATGTCTCTTCTAAATGTTCACTTAAAACAGCGGATGAATCTAACACATTTCTTTACTTCTACCACTCAGCGGGACAGCACACATTTACATTTGTCACCAGACTGCATCCTGTCGCTCCGTGACCTCGCGGATGAATCTTGTGCGTCAACACGGTCTCCATATTGTGCGGGGCAGCCGCGTCTCCATGTCTACGGAGGCAGGAGGTCTATCCACAATTACGATCGGTTTAATACGTTTAAAATTCATTCTTTAAGTTGCTCTATATTTGGTGGCACAACTGTCCATTACTTGTTTTGAGAAGCACTTCAATAAATCATATAATTTTGAAGAATATTTTGGATGATTTAGTTAGGTTACTCACTGAATTTATTTCTGTAGTTTTTTCTGTAGTATTTCTGCTGCTTTTGGAACTGTACTTATTTTGAGCTTTATGTTCTTGTAAAACTACTGAAGAAGACCCAGATTGGTCCAGTTAAACATATGTAATGACTTTATAATGTATTTAAAACATTTGCACATGCTAACCCTAAGTTATTTAGCAACCAATGATCTAGTATAGGCAACAGTAAAAAGGGTTTGCTCCAGGGGCGGCTTGTCCATAAGGGCGATTAGGGCGACGCACTGCCTAGGGGGGAAAGAAAAAAAGAAAAAAAAAACTCCTGATGTATAAACGCAATATCCTTGTAAGTCGCTTAAATGAAGACATGTAAATATAAATGTAATCATTTTTTTTCTGTCGGATTCTACCACTGGACAGTTTGATCTGCCGCTGTATGTCATTGTCGAATCAGGTAGGCTAACAATCATTCAGTCAGCCTAAAGTCGTGCTTCAAATGGCCCCGCCCCTTCTGGGGCAATTTGGGGCGAAATGAAAATCGCCCCAGACCTAAAAAAAAAAAACACAAAACAGAGCTCTCAATGCATTCTCTATGGCTCGCCCCTCCATGTCGTATCATAAGTAATGGACATAAAAGCCTACTAACGTCATACAGCTTTCGACAGGGGCATATCCTGTCAAGATGGCTCCTGTTCAGTGCAACAACTCGATTTGCTCTTCTTTACTCCTCTTTAGTCGGCGTACTAAGATAAATTGACAACAAAACAATTAGGACTTCCTAGACCAAATGTATCCATTCAACAGGTTTCTACAAAGGGAGGGAAATCCTACATCCAAGAATTGGAACGAAAGAAAATCGCGGTCGTGAAGTGGCTAACGCGGTCTGTATTTCTATATACCACTGTCACTTTTCATAGGTTTCACAGTGTGTTTCACAGTTCGCTTCTTGCACTAACACTGAATCATTTTTTATGTGATGACTTATTTTGCTTTTGTAAGCCAATACATTCAAGATCAGTCAATAAATATGGTTGGTTTTGACTTACATTTACATTACAATTACATTTAGTCATTTAGCAGACGCTTTTCTCCAAAGCGATGTACAAGGGAGAGAATAGTCAAGCTACGAGCAATAGAACCTGGTGTAACAATAAATAAAGTGCAGAAATGTAACTGCTGTAATTGCAAGTTACGCACTAGTCGAAGTGCCAGTTAGGACGGGAAGTGCTCTCTGAAGAGTTGGGTCTTCAAAAGCTTCTTAAAGGTAGAGAGGGACGCCCCTGCTCTGGTAGTGCTGGGTAGTTCATTCCACCAACGTGGAACTACAAATGAGAATAGTCTGGACTGCCGTACTTGCACAGGCGGCAGTGCCAAACGACGCTCACTAGAAGAGCTCAGCATCCTGGGTGTAACATTTGCATTTGCAAGAGCATTTAGGTAGGTGGGAGCAGAACCATCAAGCACTCTGTAGGCAAGCATAAGTGACTTGAACTTAATGCGAGCAGCTACAGGCAGCCAGTTGAGGTCCATGAGTAGCGGGGTGACGTGTGCCCTTTTCGGTTGGTTGAACACCAGACGCGCCGCCGCGTTCTGGATCATTTGTCAAAAGTCAAAGTAGCTTTATTGTCAATTACTTTGCATGTTAAGACATACAAAGGAATAAAAAAAAACGTTTCCCACTCTCCCACGGTGAAACATATAAGTGCACACGCACAACAACAGATAAGACAAGACATATAGATATACATATAGTTATAAACATACAGATACATGTACAGCAGCATAAGTTTACTTTAAAGTGAGGTTATGGTAGTGCAAAAAAAGGCAGCAAAAAGACATCCTGTGAGATGTATTTGTTACATTGGCAGTGCAAGTATAACAGTAAGTGGTAGTGGTTTCACCACGCAAGCCGGCAGGCCCGTTAGGAGGGCGTTGCAGTAATCAAGGCGGGAACTCACCAAGGTTTGCACCAGCAGCTTGGTGGCATACTGGGTTAGGTACGGCCTGATTTTGCGGATGTTGAATAGCGCAAAGCGGCAGGACCTAGAGACAGAGGCAATGTGGTCCGTGAAAGTCAGTTGGTCATCAATAATGACCCCGAGGTTTCTTGCTGTTTTGGATGGAACAAGAGATAAGGAGTCAATATTGATGCTGATGTTGTGGTGGATGGCCTGTTTGGCTGGAAAGACCATCAGTTCCGTTTTGGCCAGGTTCAGCTGAAGGTGGTGGTTTTTCATCCATGTGGATATATCAGCAAGACAGTCCGAGATCCGCGCCGAGACAGTGGTGTCCTCAGGAGGGAAAGACAGAAACAGTTGAGTATCATCGGCATAGCAATGATAGGAAAAACCATGCGAGCGGATGATAGGGCCCAGCGAAGTGGTGTAAATGGCAAAGAGAAGTGGTCCCATCACCGAGCCTTGGGGCACCCCTGTGGTGAGGTGTTGAGGTACAGACAGCTGACCTTGCCATGACACACACATTGAACGAGCGCCCAGTGAGGTATGATTCAAACCAGGAGTGCGCCTTGCCAGAAATGCCCATACTTGACAGTATGGACAGAAGGATGCGGTGGTTGACTGTATCAAACGCAGCTGATAAGTCAAGCAGGACGAGAGCTGAGGATTGAGCTGCTGCTCTAGCTGTTTTCAAGGCCTCTGTCACAGACAACAGGGCTGTTTCGGTGGAGTGACCGCTTTTAAAATCCAGACTGGTTTGGATCGAGGAGATTGTTCCTTGATAGGACTTATATGTTACCCCTTCTTTATGTTGTTACTGGACATATCATGTGTCCTGTTAAGCTATGTTACATCATACAACATTTGAGACACGTGGATAATGAAAAAATGGGATAATTTAATGTGGAGCCACATCATGTTTGCTTATGAAGGCTCCTGGATGCAACTTTCTTCCATAGCTTTCCACCTGTAACTTGCTACTCTAGCTATGTAGCAAGAGGGGACATATTACTGTTGTGTGTTGCCAATAGTGGACAAAAAGGTATTGCTGTATGAGTTAATCAGCTAACTTAATGTACCTACTGAATGGGCCGCCTTAATCATTATCAAAAATTTAAATTGTCCCCCCTGAGAATTTTTTCAGGAGCCGCCACTGGTTTGCTCTACAAAGTACAACAGCACTTTTGATGGCATGTTTTGATTCCCCCTCAGCAATAGTTCTTGAGAAATGGTTCTTTTTATTGTTTCCCCCAACAGTGAAATGAAAGTTCCGCCCTCTAATCATATTTTATGGCCCGATAACATTCTAATTTGCTTTGAGTTTTTGTCCAATTTTGCCAATGTTCCAAATACTCGTTACATTCTTGGACAGTCTTATTGATGTTCCGTTTAAAAGCCGTACTTGTCTGAGAAAAAATATTAGCATCTGTTAAAGGGAGATTACTCTCAGTACAAGCTGACTCAGAGGAGACTTTTCAGGGTTCAGACCTGGAGTGTGTGCTGTGTTCAAATGCAGGAGGGGGTCTGTGGGACTCGTTTGTAAATGCATCCAGAATTTGAGAGCTCTTTTTTGTATGTTTCATTGGCAGTGGAACTCATTCTGCCCTACATGCATTGGTTGGTGTTTTCTTTTGAATGTGTAAGATTGTCGACTGATTTCTACATGCAGTGCTTCTATAAGGATGCTTGTCCATCTGATTTACATGCAGTGCTTCTATAAGGATGCTTGTCCATCTGATTTACATGCAGTGCTTCTATAAGGATGCTTGTCCATCTGATTTACATGCAGTGCTTCTATAAGGATGCTTGTCCATCTAGTGCAGCTATGCTCACTGAGAGGACCCTTTACTTCCACACAGAGACAATAGGCTGGATCACACAGTCAAATATATTTACCACCATTTCTCTCTCTCTCTCTCTCTCTATCTCTCTCTCTCACTCTTTCACTCTCTCACTCTCTCTCACTCTCTCTCTCAAACACACACACCCACGCATACAAACACACACACACATTCGTCTCTGCTGATGAACAAACACAAAAGAACTGAAGGCATATCTCCACCTGGCCTGCGTCTGGTCGAGGGCTCTTTGGCAGTCAGGGCCCTGAATGGCTGAGCAGTGGAGTGTGAAAGATGCTACATCCTGCCAGCAGGGTCTACCTGCATAGAGATGCTCACACACACGTGCGCATGCAGGCACGCACACACACACACACACACACACACACACACGTACACGCACGCACGCGCACATACACATACACACACACACACACACGCACAGCAGATGGAGCTCAGAGACCTTGCTGATCTGTGTCTGAGGGTGTGTGTGTGTCTGTGTGTGTGTTTTGGCGTGTGTGTATGTGTGGGAGAGAGCAATGATGTGCTTGTTCATGTAAGAGAGGGAGTATGTGTGTGTGTGTGTGTGTGTGTGTGTGTGTGTGTGTGTGTGTGTAGAGAGATGCAGAAAAAGAGTGAGAACTTTTTCACACCACCATTACATGATTCATCATGTCTGTCTGGAGCTAAAGCTATTTTTCTCCGAGGAAGGAGCCTTGTTGTTTTCACCCACAGGGCTTGACATCACACCTCTGAAATCAGAATCTACTGCTCAAGAGCGTCTGACATACATGGAATGGCATAAGAGAGACATTTAATGTTCCTGTACGGCTGTTTCGTTTGTCTGTCGTTATTTAACTGCTATCTGGACAAAAATACAATTTAGAAGAGCCCTTTTACATCACATACTAAATTAGACGACTTCCTCTACAATCAATGGACATTAAGGTATTGCCGCGAACGATGCACTCGCTATATGATATAGCGCTGACTAGAAAAGGCAAAGTGTGTAGTCATTACATCAATGACCACTAGGGGGAGACATAGATCTAGACCAAAGTAATATCACGTCGCACCTTGATCTCAAAGCACTGTAGGCATATGCGGTGCTGAAAATAGGATGCAGGCTATAATAGTTGGATACTTGCGACCTGATTGTAGACATTCGATTGTCCAACAGTTATTGTTATGATCATTGAAGAAAAATCCTGAATTATAGGTCACAACAAAAAACATTATGAAGGTGTCAAGAAAATTTGCGGACACTAGATGGCAATGTTGTACCCTAACACAGGCTATTCCGCTCTGAGTGGTCGCATAGTTTGGACTACTGAGGCAGTTCAATATCGGCGCAATGGGAAACAATATACACTATCGAGGCAGTGCACATATGAAAACAGATCATATCGTCGTTATTTATACGTTTTGCATGCATTTTAGTAGGCTTTGTTGGCCATAGCATACTATATTCTGTCAAGGCTATGGTGTTTGTTGACCATATTAAACTATATTCTGTCAAGGCTATGGTGTTTCATGGAAGTGCATCCAGTGGAAGTCCAAGGACAGCCATCAATGATTCACGAGGTGGTCTAAAAATGACATAGTGACGTTTGTGCGAGTCTGTATTTAGGGTGTTTGTGTGTTTGTTTGTCTGCATTGTTCCTTTGCGTATTTTCATGACAGTATATGTGACAGTGTGTGTGTTTGTTTGTGTATGAAAGAGAGAAAGAAAGAGACAGATAGAGAATGTTAAAACCTTGTGACAGGACCCATTTCCCCAGAAAAACATAATCAAAAACCTGAACTGACAAATGATTCCATAACGTCATCCTGAATCTACCCCCTCTCAATATACCTTTTTAAATATCACTGTCAGAGGTTCTCCTTATTTGGACACCATTCAGTTTTCTTGCTGTAATTACAGGTTCGTGCGGGTTATTGTCCCATTCCTGACGTTAGTTATCTTTCACTGGAAACGCGCCCTTATGCATCCAGCTGAACCCCAGCCGACCTCATTCTCATACTGAATACCTGAAGAGGAAGATCTCTCAAAGACCAAGACCGTATTCTGAAAGCTCCCAAATGCCCACAGTATATGGTATGCTTTAGTGGAGCCATTTCTGGCACTGCAACCTGGCAGTCTGAGGCAGGTTCGTTAAAGTGCCGTCGGCAAGCATGACATTTTCTCATGCTCCCGTAAGTCCGCCAGAGCGCTTGCGGTGACCTAAAAGGCAGGATGAGACCCGCTGCGTCGCGGGGGCTGGCAGCGGGGATCAGTGGCGTGCCGACATCAGAGGAAGATGGAGGAAGAGGAAGATGGAGCACCTGCTGCGGGCTGCCCGCAACCATCCAAACCGCACGGATGGGCAGCAGATGACAGGAAAGCCAGTCAGCTTTTTCATACAAAGGTTCACAAATGTCCAGGCACACACACACACACACACACACACACACACACACACACACACACTCTCTATCTCTCTCTCACAAACACACACACAAAAAAAGTTGTGTATAATGTAGACACAAATATAAACACTCATAATCCATCACATAGACAGTCGTTGGCCACACACACACACACACACACAAACATTTGACCTCTCCTGCCACAAGAGACAGACACAGATAGACCTTCAGTCATAAAACCACAGAAACAAATCCCATATCTGATATCAGTGATAAATCACTGAGATATGCACAGCGTGGTGGGGAGGTATTCAGCCATGCATGACCCATGTCTCCAGATATTTCTCCAGCTCTTCTGATGCCCGTAACCTAGCGGAGACCGTGGGGGTATATAATACCCCAGGAACTAATTAGCCCACTGAAAGCTGGTGTCGTATCCCCATATTTAGGCAAGAATCATTGACGGACTTCCACCACATGCACGGGTAGATGCAGGAAACATCCATGACATCATGTTGTGTAATATACAGTATACGACCATGACATATAATATTATAGCAGTATAATGTCACAGAGATGCACCAGGGTAAACTGGGTGCCGCTGAACTCAACCTACATTCCACTATAAACCATGATGATTCACTGCATTCACTCTCAATTTCAGCTTCAAAAGCTTTTTTGGCATGGCAAGTTTCAGGTTACATAATGCTGAAGCATTTAAAAAAAGCGAGTAACAAAAGTAGTTAAGGACATATGATCTGCTTTTGTCGCACTCTCTCTGAGCGCCTCAATGATACGCCAGCGAAGACTGTGTGTCGTGAGGCACTGCTGACCTTAGAGCAGAGCGAACAGCAACTTAGTTATTGTTTGGAGAAGATGGCGGCCCTTTCCGCCCGCCGGCTGACAGTCCGCTTACCACAGGCTCAGGGGGGATTACAGGAATATTTAAGACGCGCAGCTGAGAACAGAACAAGGTCTCCAGACATCGCTGGGCGCAGTTGGCAAGAGCTCTTTCTCGACGGACCAGTCTGCCAGAACAGTAAGGCGTTAGACATTGGACCGCTCTGTGTGGCTGTGAAGTTTAACTGAGAAATCACCTTAGAGGTTGATGATGTAGTGGGGCGAAGTTGTTGTTAAGTCCTCTACTGCCCGCAGAATAACACAGTTACCCATCCAAACAATGTCAGGAAACTGTCCGCATTCTCACCAGCTCCGACTTTCAGGGAAGTGTGTGAAAGGTCTGGCTTCCTTAATGGCCAGTGACAACCACAGCCAACCAATTCAGTGCAAGAATGTTGAGACTCCTCAACCTGTCCTAAACAACTCCCCCCAAAAATCCATTAATTCAAGTCTGTAACATCACAGAGTGCAGAAGACATTTTAAAGCAGCAATAAGGAGTTCTGTTCCAAAACTAGCAGTCTAACTACCTAAAAGACATGTGAAAACCTTGCAAACACCACCATCAGCCCAGTTGACACTGATGGAAGCCAGCCACTAACTGGTATCTTTTGGCAGTATAGCTGGCAGTGTCTTCTTTTCTTCCATTTTTCAGGGTGTTCCAGCCCGGAACGCAGAACTACATAGGACATACGTATCCTGGATGGCTAGGTGGAAAGACACACATGTT
The DNA here is from genome assembly GCF_900700415.2 of Clupea harengus. Classification (NCBI taxonomy): domain Eukaryota; kingdom Metazoa; phylum Chordata; class Actinopteri; order Clupeiformes; family Clupeidae; genus Clupea; species Clupea harengus. The sequence continues at coordinate 18,417,135 of NC_045154.1, forward strand.
TATCTGTTCTTCACATGACCATATGCTATAAAAATGAATTTGAGGATGGTACAAAAACTAGTTGCCTATAAAACCATACCTCAAAAAGTGTCAAATGTTGCATAGTGTTACTTTAACGTGTGCCCTGTGGGAGGCCTGCTGGCTGGGGGGGATCCTCTGGCACACCAAGCCCCATTGGAGCTCAGAGACTCAGTCAAAGGTTTCGGTCGCCCAGTTCTTCTCGCCGGTGTCCTTCCCAAGTTGCCTGGCCTACATTTTCTCACAGCCAAGTGTTTACTTAGGACCGCTACAGTTTTCCCGCAATCATTTTCAGCTCAGGCGAGCCCAAACAAACTAGCTGTTGTGAAACCCTTGCATCGGGCCGCTCACAGTGGCCCAAACCAGCCTGCTCAAAAGAGGGCAACTTGAAGCGATTAGCCACAGTGTCTACACACACACACACACACACACACACACAGTGTCCAGTTCCATCAGGGATGCGCTATGTTACCATGACGCATGTAGAATAAGCCATATTTGTCAGGATTGCTTCATTGTCCAGTCCCATACTGTACACAGATGGCTTTTAAACACTAGCACACCTTCATTGTCCAGTCCCATACTGTACACAGATGGGTTTAAACACTAGCACACTTGTGTGTATCTGAGATGAACTGAGGCAGATGATTAAGAGACTGAGAATGAAACTGACTGACAGAGATGTATAGATTGCATATGTTGCAGGAGCAAAATGAACAAATCAAGCACATTCGGGGCATATAATATATATATACTGTACATATATAATATATATATATAAATATGATTACGTGGTTCAGTAAACACAGGACAAAAACACATTTTTATTTAAAACTTTTATTACACCCTTCCAATGAGTGAATTTTGTAACAGTGAATAGTTCAGTAATCATCCTCTAACTAATTAAATGAATGAATAAAAAATGAAATCTGACATATCAAGAGTACATTATAAGAATAAGCCGTGCATTTTTAGTGACAAATAACAACATTCATAAATATATTAAATATTTATTTCTCTCTTTCTCCAATTACTTTTCCAAATCTAGTCCAAAACAAAAGGATTTTATAGAACAGTGAAGTAAACACAGAAGGCAAACTCATTAAACACATTCTGAACAGTCAGCACGTCTGTAAGACAAACGGTAACGGTAGGCTGACATCGGAGCAACTCAGACATCTCAGAAGATGGTGAGGTTGAGCTGCATTTGAATTAGAATGAAGAGTATGAAGGGATGTTAGTACGGTAAATAGCCCAAGCACAATGTAAACAACACATAGAGACTAAGAGACATTCTCCGGTCCATAGAACCGGCACATAAAGACACACACACACACTCACAAGTGTGCATGCACACACATCAGATACACACGTAAACAATATTAGACAATTAAAAAAATGAACACATTCACATATAATTCCACCCATCTGCCCGTGTGCAGCTCCACCTGCTCACACAGCACGAGCCTCACACACACCTGCTCACACAGCACGAGCCTCACACACACACGCACACACACACACACAGCACGAGTCCTGCTCTGGAGCGCTCACTAAGAGTGACACCATGGCACTAACTGGGATTGACACTCATTTCAGTCAAAGACAACACGAGTTCTCTCTCCACCTCATGAGGAGCCAATGGGAGTTTCCACAGCTTAAGTAATTGGCCTTCGATTGCCTTTGAGGAAATAAAAGATGAAAAAAATTAACTAAAATAAATGAAATAAATAAAATGAATTGTTCTTTGGAAATGTCAATGAAATGCCTACTGTAAATATGCACATTTGTATGACCTTAAGACACAAGCGTCTTTATGTGAGGATTTCGTCACAGGAGCATGTACGTAGTTCCATGTATTTCTTGGAATCGTTCTAACCAAGCCTTAATGGTTCCCAGGAAGAGGTGGAGGGAGTAACTCATGCCACTCCTGTGTTGAGGCTACAGTGATAAACGATTTAACAGAGCTGGTAAACACAGTTTCAAAAGATGAATTATATTCTGGTGGCATCTACTGCAGGAATGAGTTAGGGATCAGTATATTTACAAGGGTTGTAAACCACGCTAGTTAGATGTTACCTCAGATATTCATTACATTGTCTGCCCGCCCTTCAAAAAGCTAACTGTGCTTAATAACTTTTTACATTTATACTCTGAGGTTAGTTAAGAAACAAACTGAAACAGCGAGGGGTTGGTCTGAAATTAGCATTGGCACTCTCAGTCACAAGGCATAGAAGTTCATATAAGTACAAAAATACTCTCTTATGTAGAGGCGGAGGCTTTAAGAAGCCCATACACAATCCAAATAAGAATATAAGAGTGAGGAATGGCCTGGAAAGAACATAATATCACATTTATATGCAACCCAACATAGTCAAAGTATTAGCTGAGCCCGACACAGTGGGTGTGTGACAGAAGAAGCTTCAGCTGCCTCAGCACACACACACACCATGAGTTAAGGCACTTGTTGAGAGAGCAGACTGCACTTATTATTTTTCGGCACTTATTAAGACCTGCTTATTATACACACAGATTCCTAGCATAAAGTACATGTTCAGCTCAAAACAGGCACCTCTTTAAAAAATACATCTCTCAAGCGGACTAAACATTATTCCAAACAAACCGTTTGTCTATTGCAAACTTTATGTATGTCATGTGTATTTATGTATTTGACAAACATGCCTGAAACATCGCCTTGTGCCACCATGAAACGGCTTTATAATGTGTGTGGACTCAAACGTGGGGCGCATGGATGTATGGAGCATTAAGCGGTTCACACAAGGCTCTTCACTGTTGCCATGTAAACCTCAGAACTCTGGAATGGTTGAAACGCTCAGGTGTGTTTTGCTGAAATACTCTGGGGCTGTCTTGTAGCACTGGGAGTCTTGAGGAGGTGTTTCAGGAGGTGCTGCTCCTCTTGCGAGTCCTGGGCTTCCTGAACACGCCGTCCTCCTCCTGGTCACTCTCACAGTCTCTCTCAAACATGGCCACCGTGCGCTCCACAATGCCAGGCAGAGGCCTTGCCTGTCAAACACACGGTCACATGACACGTCACATGACTTTTCACTTAACCACTTCAAAGAGCTGCAGGGTTGTGTTTTGTTCACTCCATGGTTATGTCTATGGTGTTTAATTCCCTCTATGGTTATGTCTATGGTGTTTTGTTCCCTCTATGGTCATGTCTATGGTGTTTTGTTCCCTCTATGGTTTATGTTAATAGGATTAAAGCTGTAAATTAATACATAATTCTACATTCAAGCAAGATCTCGCAGCCTTGAAAGCTCACAAGGGTTTTAGGGAGATTCCATTGTATTGTCCTTTTTTAAATGCGATGTTATGTTTGGGTCCAGAACTGATCTGATATATCAATGAAATGAAATGATGATAACAGGTGCTGGACCTGACCAGGCACACGATTTACCTGCGTAAGGAGAGAGGCGTGTAGAAGGAGAGAGGGGTGGAGAAGGAGAGAGAGGTGGAGAAGGAGAGAGAGGTGTGAAAGGAGAGAGAGGTGGAGAAGGAGAGAGGGGGAGAAGGAGAGAGGGGTGTAGGAGAGAGGGGTAGAGAGAGGGGTGTAGAAGGAGAGAGGGGTGGAGATGGAGAGAGGGGTGTGTAGGAGAGAGGGTTGTAGGAGAGAGGGGTGGAGAAGGAGAGAGAGGTGTGAAAGGAGAGAGAGGTGGAGAAGGAGAGAGGGGTGGAGAGAGGAGTGTGAAAGGAGTGTGAAAGGAGAGAGAGGTGTAGAAGGAGAGAGGGGGAGAAGGAGAGAGGGGGAGAAGGAGAGGGGTGGAGAAGGAGAGAGGGGTGTAGAAGAGAGGGGTGGAGAAGGAGAGAGGGTGGAGAGAGGGGTGGAGAAGGAGAGGGATGTAGAAGGAGAGAGGGGTGGAGAGAGGGGTGGAGAGAGGGGTGGAGAAGGAGAGATGAGTGAAGGAGAGAGGGGTGGAGAAGGAGAGAGGGGTGTAGAAAGAGAGAGGGGTGGAGAGAGGAGTGTGAAAGAAGAGAGGGGTAAAGGAGAGAGGGGTGTAGAAGGAGAGAGGGGTGTAGGAGAGAGGGGTGTAGAAGGAGAGAGGGGTGGAGAAGGAGAGAGAGGTGGAGAGAGGAGTGAAGGAGAGAGGAGTGAAGGAGAGAGGGTGTTGGAGAGAGGGGTGTGAAGGAGAGAGGGGTAAAGAGAGGGGTGTATAAGGAGGGAGGGGTGTAGAAGGAGAGAGGGGTGGAGAAGGAGAGAGGGGTGTTGGAGAGAGGGGTGTGAAGGAGAGAGGGGTAAAGAGAGGGGTGTATAAGGAGGGAGGGGTGTAGAAGGAGAGAGGGGTGGAGAAGGAGAGAGGGGTGGAGAAGGAGAGAGGAGTGTGAAGGAGAGAGGGGTGGAGAGAGGGGTGTAGAAGGAGAGAGGGGTGTGAAAGGAGAGAGGGGTGTAGAGGAGAGAGGGGTGTTGGAGAGAGGGGTGTGAAGGAGAGAGGGGTAAAGAGAGGGGTGTATAAGGAGGGAGGGGTGTAGAAGGAGAGAGGGGTGGAGAAGAGAGAGGGGTGGAGAAGGAGAGAGGAGTGTGAAGGAGAGAGGGGTGGAGAGAGGGGTGTAGAAGGAGAGAGGGGTGTGAAAGGAGAGAGGGGTGTAGAAGGAGAGAGGAGTGGAGAGAGGGGTGTGAAAGGAGAGGGGTTAAGGAGAGAGGAGTGTAGAAGGAGAGAGTGGTGAGAAGGAGAGAGGGGTGGAGAGAGGAGAGAGGGGTGTAGAAGGAGAGAGGAGTGGAGAGAGGGGTGAAGAAGGAGAGGGGTTAAGGAGAGAGGAGTGTAGAAGGAGAGAGTGGTGGAGAAGGAGAGAGGGGTGGAGAGAGGAGAGAGGGGTGTAGGAGAGAGGGGTGGAGAAGGAGCAACGCATAGTGAACACAGCTGGTAAGATCATTGGTGCCCCACTCCCACTCCCTTCCCTGCAAGACATATACACCACCCGCCTCACCCGGAAAGCTACCTCGATTGCGAGTGACACCAGCCACCCCGCACACAGTCTGTTCAGCCTCCTACCCTCTGGAGGAATGTATAGGAGCCTCCGTTGCTGCACCACCAGACTCAGAAATAGCTTTATACACCAAGCTGTCAGGAAGCTAAATTCTCTCCCCTCACTCCCCCCAGCCATATCCGTCAGTCTGATACGAGGCTGAAATCCCCCCCCCCCCCCTACAATAACTCAGGACTCTGCAACAAAACTGTCCCTTGCACTTTTATCACTTTACCACTTACTGTTATACTTGCACTGCCAATGTAACAAATACATCTCACAGGATGTCTTTTTGCTGCCTTTTTTTGCACTACCATAACCTCACTTTAAAGTAAACTTATGCTGCTGTACATGTATCTGAATGTTTATAACTATATGTATATCTATATGTCTTGTCTTATCTGTTGTTGTGCGTGTGCACTTATATGTTTCACCGAGGGAGAGTGGGAAACGTTTTTTTCGATTCCTTTGTATGTCTTAACATGCAAAGTAATTGACAATAAAGCTACTTTGACTTTTGACTTTGAGAGAGGGGTGTAGAAGGAGAGAGGGTGTAGAAGGAGAGAGGGGTGTAAAACAACAGACACGCCAAGGAAACTTTCTAGATGACTGCTCATCTCCACTGTAACAGCGAACTGAACTCAACTGTGTAGCGATCAGCTGTCAGGCAGGATTTCCAAAGACTTCAGTGATCTTAATCAGGTCAAGACTGATCCAATGACATGGTTCTCTGACTGGTTTGTGTTTGTGCTGCACACAAAGATTCTTCAGTTTGTTCCTTCAGAAAAGCCCCAAGACCAAGTACTGCACTGAACTCCTGATGTACTGAAGAGTTATTGAATTTGCTGAGTTCTACAAGGAATCCTTTATGAGAAAATTCCAAATAACAGATTGTTTACATGTTTGATTGACTGATTGATTGATTGACAGACAGACGGACAGACAGACAGACAGACACAGACAGACAGACAGACAGACAGACAGACAAGGAGGAGAGCTGTGGTACCAACCTTCTGTTTGGGCTGACTCTTCCTCATCATCCGAGTCAGGTGATTACAGAGAGCCACGATCCTGAAAGACAACTGTACACAACACAGGGAGAAGACGGCAGAAGATTAGTGCCAGGACCTTCTTCCAGTGGGTTTCAGGAAATAATGAACTGCAAGTGCCCTTGATTTAAACTGGGATAGTATCTGACGCTGAATGGATCGGTGCTGATTGACCCAGGCCTACTCCAGACCACATGAGGACCAGAGTCACATGCTCTCTCAGTAGCGTGCTCTGTGACGGAGTGCCGTCACTATGCTTGAGTATGTACTCTGGTTGCCATAGCAACGAGCTTGGCTCTTTGGCGTTGCGGTCAGGGTGCAGGTTTGGTACTCTGTAGGCCTGGACTGAAGGTCGGGTGGGGTGACTGCTCTCTCCATCTGCTAAGTATCTATGTTATGTTATGCATCTCAAGAGCCTGATCTGTCTCTCTCTTCCTCTGTCTCTCTCTTCCTCGGTCTCTCTTCCTCGGTCTCTCTCTTCCTCTGTCTCTCTCTTTTCCTACTGCTGCCTGTTAGAGGGATAAGGGTTTTTTAAATGTAATGTTTATTTAACGTCTAATTAGATGTTAGATATTTGTAGATTACCTTCCACCTGCGTCTGGCATACAGCCGTCTGAAGTTCTCCAGGTTGACCACGGACTGCCTGCGCACCAGGGCCTGTCTGGGGTTCTCAGGCTGCAGGAGGCCACAGGAGAGAGTGAGACACGGGACAGAGTGAGACACGGGAGAGAGTGAGACACAGGAGAGAGTGAGACACAGGATAGAGTGAGACAGGAGAGAGTGAGACACAGGAGAGAGTGAGACATTGTGCATGAAGTGAGGAAGTGAACTTGATTTCATCACAAACACTGGCTAAGGAACTGATTGAGCTATTATATGTCAAAGTGCATACATTCATTTATTATATAATATTACATTGGGTAATCATGAAATATTGGCTGCAAAGAATGCCTCTGTTTTCAGAGCTGAAGGTCTTTAATGGAGCATGAGGAATGAGAAAGGTAGATACTATAGCATTTCTGTGGAAAGATTGAGAGGAAGAGATTCCACCACACAATCAGCTCAGTGGTACTCTAATGGTGATGGGGTGATAGTGTTCTTTCATTGTATCACATGTAGGGTCATCATTTCATAGGAAACAGTCATCAGTGAATTGCTTGGGTTACAGGAACTGGAAAATATGTTTTTATTTCCCTTTGAAAACAATGTAATACAATGACATCAGTGTCAAGGCAAAAAAAATACATTTGAAATACAAAAGTCTCAAAAAATGCCTTCAAATGCTGAAAGCATTCTGCAATATCATGCACAAATGAAAAAGGTTTTCATAGCCATGTGTGTGAATCAGCAAGTGTTTCTGTTCAACTCCATACACAGCTCCACCACAGGAAGGTAAGCTAAGGGGACTTCTCTGATGTGGAGTAGAAATGTTAGACTGTCTACGGCAATACAAGTGCCATTAAAGCAGGACTTGAAAGCCACGGCTCAAACACTGGTGAAACCATAAACACTGCAGTCAGTGTGTAACACCACAAAACACAATACAGTATACCCTGCCAATGAGATAACACTTTATTGGGATAGGTCAGGTTAGATGCTACACAAACAGATTATCATCCATGAAGAATAAAATATTAAATAAATGTCAAATAAAACCATATGCTGATCCTATATGCATAACCTTAAACTCACACACACACGGACACACACACACGCACGCACACAGACACACACACACCTTACCATAACCTTTCCCCCACATCAAACACCATATCTAAGCCTATTTGTATTTCTCAGTGTTTGGACTAGAAAATGGGTTATCCAAATAAATCGGAACCTACACAACTTATGATACTAATGGAATGGAACTTACTGTACATAACCAAGGATACTAATGGAATGGAACCTACATAACTAAGGATACTAATGGAATGGAACCTACGTAACTAAGGATACTAATTGAATGGAAACTACATGACTAAGGATACTAATGGAATGGAACCTACGTAACTAAGGATACTAATGGAATAGAGACAATTTCATGATGAAGGGAGTCTTTTGTTTCAGTTGCAGATAATTTAAATTATGTTTTTGACCGAAAAAGTGCTTTGGTCTCACCTCTGCTGACGTACAAAAGATTTCAGAAAGCCTTCCTTAAGGTATTAACATTTTTTAATCATTACAAAAATCAGCATGTCCAAAAGTGCGTTTAAAAACAAAAATGCTATAATTATTTCTTAAAGTGTTTTTGATATGCAGATAAATTAAGATAAATAAAAATACAGTTGTAATTTTTTAAATATATTGTGTCTTTGATATAGATGACCTAATGAATAGTGGCATCATTCCCAAATACATTAAGCCCTACAAATGATGACCTGTGACCTTCGACCTATGTTAATGACCTACAGTATTCTATTCCACATCCATTCCCATTGAGTGTGATTCCCGGAGGAAGTGAGCTTGACTGTCCTAGGGGCGTGTTTACCTTGCCATGCTGCACGTCTGCATGTGTGTCCCATATGTTTACATTGCCATGATACACGTCTGCATGTGTGTCCCATATGTTTACATTGCCATGATGCACGTCTGCATGTGTGTCCCATCCTATCTGGCCTCTAGTCTTTACTCTGTCTCCGTGAGCTCAGACTCCGCCTCTGGCCCCACCTCCGAGCAGAGCTCCGCCCCACAGGCCTGACTCAGCAGCGCCTTCAGCGCCTCGCTCACGACGCTGTCGAACGGCGCGCGGCCGTCCCCGCCGTCGCTATGGAGACCGCTCATGACCTCCTGCAGCCAGCTGAGTTCGGAGGTGAGCTCCTTCCTGAGCGTGCTCAGATGCGCCTGGCGCTGCAGGTAGCGCTGTCCGACGCTGCTGAGGCTGGCGTCGGTGAGGCGCAGGTCCTGGTGCAGCCCGCGCCGCGTGGCCTCGGCCTTACGCAGCTCGTAGCGTGCGTGAGACAGCTCCTGCCGCACGCCCTCGCTGCCCTCGCGGAACCAGGCCTCGCGCCGGCCGTAGGCGGAGAGCAGCGCATCCACGTCCCCCTGCAGCGCCTCCCGCCGCGCCTGCACGCCGGCCACGCCCGCCTGCATCGCCGCGATGTCCTCCAGCGCGCGGGCGAAGCGCTCCACGTCTGCGTAGGTGTGGTTGGGCGGCGCGCCGGAGTGCGATTGGATGGAGTACTCCTTCAGCCGCTTCGTCTTCAGCTGCGGGGCTTCAGGCTCCGCCTCCGTCTTCCGCCGGGCGGCACTCGGGGTGGCACTCTTCTCTGCCACGCCCAGGGTGGCACTCTCCTCTGCCACGCCCAGGGTGGCACTCTCCTCTGCCACGCATTGGTGGGACTTTTGGATAGAATGGAGGAACAGCCAATCAGATCCGGGGTATCGGAAGGAGGGTGGGGTTACGATGCAGGCACACGTGGATCCAAAAGCAGGCACACACACACACACACACACACACACACACACACACACACACACACACACACACACACACACACACACACACACACACACACACACGTCCATGTGGGATTAGTAGTTGGACACACAGGTTTCAGGGACTCAACTATAGCCGATGTCAGTTCGTGTCCACTCGTCTGTCCAGTTTTCTCCACAAACAGGAAAGTTTGTCCGTCTTGCGTGAATCCACACTCTCATGCAGTATGAGTCATTCCTTCGTAGCTTGCGATGACGGTCTAAATGATGGCATCACACGGTGTAAATGATACAGTGCCAAACACGTTATGGATGCAGTGAACATGAGGTCAAACCAGAGTTAGTCCCTTTACTGCTGCAACACGTTATGGATGCAGTGAACGTGAAGGTGAGGCCAAACCAGAGTTAGTCCCCCCACTGCTGCTCGCCAGGGGTGAGTTCATGTCAAATAGGGAAGTCTACTCTTCCAACTCACTGCATTGCAAATCTTCATATTTCACTCATTCCACATTTGAAGGCAAATTGTAAGAATGTGGAATGTGTCATGTAAGATCTCACTAAAAGTCTAAAAGCCATCCGTTGGCAGCTTACATTTCACTGCTACTAATGACTGGCTCTGTCAGTCGTAATCACTAATTAGATTCTGATTTCTATCTGCTGGCTTTGGATATAAATGCTAAATGTGACACTTTCACATTGAGTAAAACATCTTTCTCGTGATCTTTTTGCCTCTGGGGTTTAATGCAGAACGCCCACACACATCCAGTGTGACTAATTCTCACGTCTGCAAGCACGACTTTCAGTTTCAGCCCCCCTGACTGACGCCACGTATCTCAAACCACACCTGGCTCAAACAGCATGCGTCAGAGTGCAGCACCATCCCAGCACTTACCTTTATCCAGGGGTGATTGAGAGCATCCTGAATGGTCATCCTCTTTCTGCAAAGCAAACACACACACACACACAACATACCCAGTTAGGAGAGACTGAAACAAACTAAAAAAAAATTCTTGCAGCTCAACAAACAGAGAAAGGTGTGAACAACACCTAAGGTCTCAGGTTCAAAGAGTTCCCACACTAGAATTCGAACTATGTGTGTGTGTAAGACACTTCAGACCGTGTTATGTGCTTAATGAACAGAGGAAGAGTAGGTGTCTCAGTCACATCACATGCCTGAGCCGGTCCAGCTTACAGACAGACAGACAGACAGACAGACAGACAGACAGACTGTCTGTCTATTTATCTATTCAGATATTGAAATGCAGACAGTACTTTCTCTCTTTCATCAAAAGAGGTTAGGCCACAGGGGGCCTAGGACACTGTGTGATGTTTATGGTCTCACCTGGTGTCCTTGACCAGCAGCTGTTTGATGAAGCTCTTGGCCAGTTCACTGGTGCTGCCAAAAAACTCCTCGTCAAAGTCGTAGTTCATGGCTGAGATGTTGGCCAGCGTCTCCTGTTTGGACTCTCCCAGGAACGGAGAAGCTCCGCTTAGTCTGTGGGGAGAGAAAGCCAGATCAGGTCACACTCATGGCTGACTGACACACACACACACACACACACGCTGAGGTCACACTCATGGTTGACACGCACACACACACACACGCTC
>NC_045154.1:18430730-18490730 GCF_900700415.2 Clupea harengus
TCGCACACTACGTCACCTGAGGCGCAAAGCATTAGTGTGACAAAGGACATGGCCAATGACATCAGCAGGGTCAACATCACTTTCCATGGACCACAACGGACATACAAGTCCAGTTACGATTTGACAACTAAATTGAATAATTTCAATTACAGCATCAGTGAAGTGATGAAACATAAATGTTGATCTTCAATCAATTCAATTATATCTAAATATTTAATAATCATAATAGTGAATAATGAATATTTCATTAAAACATATTATTTCCCTCACTGACCATTCCATTAGACCAGTGGAAATCATTTCAAATGGACAGCGGAATGCCATACTGTTGAACTAGAATTTGACCAGATAGAACACTGCTGCTCTCCTCAAAAGGGAGAACATTTCTCTGAGAAGCCATCACATCCGTAACCATACACACACTCGATGACGAGGGGCTACAGGTGTTGCTATGCAACCAGAGAGTGAGGGAATGCCCAGCAGGAAAGGCCAAAGAACCCCGCCTGCTGGAGACATGATCTGCTGCCATAGCAACCGAGCTTTTCTCTCAACACGCACACCACTTTCTCCTCAGCCTTTCAAGGGGAAAGGGTTCAGAATGCATCCGCCTGGGAGATCCCTCTGGGGCCAGGAGTCAGTTAGGCTCAGTTAGGAGTCAGTTAGGAGAGAGAGAGAAAAAGAGAGAGAAAGGGAGAGAGAGAAAGAAAGAGAGAGAGAGAGAGAGAGAGACAGACAGACAGACAGAAAGGGAGAGAGAGAGAAAGAGAGCGATGGAGATAGAAAGAGAGAGAAAGAGAGAGAGAGAGGGAGCGAGAAAGGTAGACAGAGAACGGAGGAGACCAAGAGAGAGAGAGAGAGAGAGACGGACAGAAAGGGAGAGAGAGAGAGAGACAGACAGAAAGGGAGAGAGAGAGAGAGAGAGACAGACAGAAAGTGAGAGAGAGCGAGATAGAGAGACAGACAAAAAGGGAGAGAGAGAGAGAGACAGACAGAAAGGGAGAGAGAGAGAGAGAGAGACAGACAGAAAGTGAGAGAGAGCGAGATAGAGAGACAGACAAAAAGGGAGAGAGAGAGAGAGAGAGAGAGAGACAGAAAGTGAGAGAGAGCGAGATAGAGAGAGAGTGAGAGAGACGGACAGAAAGGGAGACCAAGAGAGAGAGAGACACAGAAAGGGAGAGAGAGCGAGATAGAGAGAGAGAGACAGACAGAAAGAGAGAGAGAGTGTTCACATACCTTGAGGTCAAAGTGTGCGATGTGTTTGGAGTGGAGGTACTGAACGCCGTCTAGAATCTGCTTGAGGAACTCTGTGGCCTCCTCCTCACTGAGAGACTCCTTCTGGGCCAGGAAGTCAAAGAGCTCTCCCCCTGACACCCTGCAAGAACACACACACACACACACACACACACACACACACACACACACACACACACACACACACACACACACACACACACACACACACACACACACACACACACACACACACACACACACACACCTCATTAAGATGACAGGATTACATTACATACACCCCTAACCCCTACAGCAAGATCAGAGGATTGCATACATACATGGCGCACACTGCATAAACACACACACACACTCTTGCGCATTCGCATATACACACACTCTCCTGCACACACACAAACACAGAGATGACTCAACTAAGTGCATAGCATGAATGCAAGCTCTGTTTTTCCCTTCAATGCTTTGCTGAAGGGGAAGTCTCACACACACTCACACAGCCGTCCAGTCTCACACACCCCTCCAGTCTCACACACACTCACACACCCCTCCAGTCTCACACACACTGCACTCTGATTGAAATGGACACATGTAAATACAGCTCTCTGTCTGTGACGGTGTGGCCATCAGATAAACACTGTGATGACGCAGCCTCTAACACACACACACAGATAATCATAGAACAGCCTCTAACACACACACACAGATAATCATAGAATGACAGCTCTGTTGTTGGGGAAGTACCTGCTGTTTACCAGCAGTAGAGTATACTTGGCACAGGCGGCACAAGCGGCATGGGCGATTGACAATCTTGCCAACTGTGACGTTTGAGGGGTGCTAGGTGTAGCGGGTGCTGTAACCCAAGACTCCCTTAGTTCACTATGCTCCACCAGGACCAATCATCTTCAAGACTGCTGGAAAACTGGAGCTTCCTATTGGTCAAGAGCTCTGTCTCTGCTCTGTCATGGCATGAACTTGCCCACACGGCCTGCTGTAGAAGTCGCTCGGGTCAGTGCTGTTAACCTGCTGAAGCTCTCTCGCTCTCTCTCACACACACACACACACGGCCTGTTGGGTCAGTGCTGTTAACCTGCTGAAGCTCTCTCGCTCTCTCTCACACACACACACACACACACACACACACACGGCCTGTTGGGTCAGTGCTGTTAACCTGCTGAAGCTCTCTCTCTCTCTCTCTCACACACACACACACACACACACACACGGCCTGTTGGGTCAGTGCTGTTAACCTGCTGAAGCTCTCTCGCGCTCTCTCTCTCACACACACACACACACACACACACACACACACACACACACACACACACACACACACTGTTGGGTCAGTGCTTTTAACCTGCTGAAGCTCTCTCTCTCTCACACACACACACACGGCCTGTTGGGTCAGTGCTGTTAACCTGCTGAAGCTCTCTCGCTCTCTCTCACACACACACACACTGTTGGGTCAGTGCTGTTAACCTGCTGAAGCTCTCTCTCTCTCTCTCACACACACACACACACACTGTTGGGTCAGTGCTGTTAACCTGCTGAATCTCTCTCTCTCTCTCTCTCACACACACACACACACACACACACACACACACACACACACACACACACACACACACACACACACACACACACACACACACACACACACACACACACACACACACACACACACACACACACACACACACGGCCTGTTGGGTCAGTGCTGTTAACCTGCCTGTGACAGTGAAGCTATGTGAGCGCGGGGGGGCAGGAAACAGTGTGGGGGTGTCAGCAGCTCCACGACCACAGGACAGTCAGATTACAGCATTTAAAAACTAAAGTAGATGGAGTCTTGCTCTCTCGCACACACACACACACACACACACACACACACACACACACACACACGCTCAACCACACAGGAAGTCTCTCTCTTCCTCCCCCCACACACACACATACACTAAAAGTAAACCTTTTTCCCATCATTTTGGTATGAAGCAAATGCTATCATACTAATGACATGCTCCCTATAAACCAATTCCTCGCAGAGCTGTCCCCCTCACGTCTCACGTCTCATGCCTCACGTCTCATGCCTCCTCTAGGTCTCCTCCAGGTCTCCTCGTGATGTCAGATGTTATCACATCTATCTAACTGGCGACAGGAAGCTTGGGCTCCAGTCCTGGACGGTGAAGCACGTGGGAGCGGCTCTGGTCCAGCACACCACACACACACACCACACACACCCGTGCAGTCCTCCCTCCCTCCCTGTGCCTGTGCCTGCTGATAGCCCTGGTCAGTGGTGGAACTGGTTAGATGTTCTTCACTTACAGCAGGACTGCAGCTGACCGCCTCGCACAAGGCTTGCCCATTCACCGCAGGCTTTGATTCAATTCGGCTCCTTCAATTAGTCCTAATTGGGCCTCCGTGCATCACTGCGTGTGCATACACCCACATCCATGCAGACACACACACACACACACACACACACACACACACACACACACACACACACACACACACACACACACACACACACACACACACGTGGGCTGTCACTGAAGCAGATCCCACTATGGGCCTCCCAGCAGCCCCCCACCCCTCTCTCTCTCCGTCTCTCACTCTCTCTTCCCCTCTACCTTTCCCTCCATCCCCCCTCTACCTCTTCCCCTCTACCTCTCCCTCCCTCCCCCCTCTGCCCCTCTACCTCTGTCTCTCTCCAAAGTCCTGACTTTTCCTCCAGAAACACACACGGCCCAAACACACACGGCCCAAACACACAGGCACACACATGGCACACACAAACATGGCACACACACACAGGCACACACACACACACACACGCAGGGCCCAAACACACAGGCACACACACACACGGCCCAAACACACACGGCCCAAACACACATAGCCCAAACACACATGCACACACAGGCACACACTGGCGTTCCCGTGGCGATGTGCTCTGTGACACAGGAGGGTTCCCGTGGCGATGTGCTCTGTGACACAGAGGAGCAGCAGTGACTGTGATATAATGATTATATTCAGACTGCTGAATGTCCTGCCCTATTTATTTGGCTGTACTGTGTTATGGGGGCTTGTATGGCTTGAAAGAGGGTTGTTGTAGAGATGATTAGCCAAGCCACTGTTCTAGTTCTAGTGAGCCAATGTGTCCAAGCCACTATTCTAGTTCTAGTGCGCTAATGTGTCCATAGGGAGCTGAGAGGCTCATCAGTGAGGCCCATTACCGGCTGAACGACAGGCACGCACACACAAAAGAAGTGAGTGGTTTTAGCAACGAAAACTAAAACAACACATTTTAAACTCTTAAGGAGGATCAGCAGCCTCCGCTGCTAAGTTGCTTCCACTTGGCACAGCGCTCCTGCCGCTCCCGGTATGCAGGACCAGTTGGGAACATTGCCTGTGTTTGCATAAGACCCATTTAATCAGATGAATTTAATCAGAAATGGAGACTCCACCAAGAAACAACTGTGAGTTTGATGAAAGGATCTGTGCTTGAAGGTATAGCAAAGCAGACGGAGGCAGGACAGGGTTACGTGTTTACACACTGTGTAGGTCAGGTGGTCACCTTACCTTACTATACTCCTATAGTTATAACAGGTCAGGTACCTTACTATACTACAGTTATAACAGGTCGAGTGGTCACCTTACTATACTACAGTTATAACAGGTCAGGTACCTTACTATACTACAGTTATAACAGGTTGGGTACCTTACTATACTCATACAGATATAACAGGTCGAGTACCTTACTATACTCCTACAGTTATAACAGGTCAGGTACCTTACTATACTCCTATAGTTATAACAGGTTAGGTAGTAACCTTACCAGCACAGCTCCATGGTTGTAGAGCTTCTTACCTCAAACTACGCAGTAACACAACCAGTCCATGACCCTTCGCAGGAGCAGTAACACAACCAGTCCATGACCCTTCCCAGGAGCAGTAACACAACCAGTCCACGACCCTTCCCAGGAGCAGTAACACAACCAGTCCATGACCCTTCCCAGGAGCAGTAACACAACCAGTCCACGACCCTTCCCAGGAGCAGTAACACAACCAGTCCACGACCCTTCCCAGGAGCAGTAACACAACCAGTCCACGACCCTTCCCAGGAGCAGTAACACAACCAGTCCATGACCCTTGACCCATGACCCTTGACCCACGACCCTTCCCAGGAGCAGTAACACAACCAGTCAATGACCTTTGACCCATGACCCTTGACCATTCCCAGGAGATCTACATGTTGATGTTTTGGGCACATTGTGTCAGGTGCATAGTCTGCTTTACTTCAGTGCTTCCCATTAAACTTCACCACTGCATCGTATTAAGACTGTACTCTAGGGCAAGGAACTAATGCAGTAAGAAGGATACACTAATTGCAGTGTGTGTGGGTGTATGTGTGTGTGTGTGTGTGTGTGTGTGTGTGTGTGGGTGTATGTGTGTGTGTGTGTGTGTGTGTGGGTGTGTTCCTCACTCACAGCTCCAGGATGAGCACAACGTCGGTGCGGTTCTCGTAGATGTCGTGCAGTGTGATGATGTTGGGGTGCTGGATCCGCTGCAGGATGGTGACCTCGCGCTCGATCTCCTCGCGGCGCACCCCGCGGCGGCTCGCTCGGCTCAGGCGCTTCTTGATGAACTTGGCAGCGTAATCCACGCCCGTGCTCTTCTCCTTGCACCGCTTCACGATGGCAAACTGCCCACTACAGCACAGAACACAGAACACATGGGAGAGGGTTCTACACAACACAGAAACGCCTCACAGAACAGAAATTATTATTATTATTATTATTGATTGGACATTACAATGGAGTGTCTCTGTGTCATCTGTGGAGAAGTCATCTAAGGCACCTCACCAAGACACATTAACTATGGCCTCAATGTTGGAGCCCACTGACCTCACCTATGCCAACACAGGCAGTATGACACAACATACTCTATCTTCACCTATGCCAACACAGGCAGTATGACACAACATACTCTATCTTCACCTATGCCAACACAGGCAGTATGATACAACATACTCTATCTTCACCGATGCCAACACAGGCAGTATGACACAACATACTCTATCTTCACCTATGCCAACACAGGCAGTATGATACAACATACCCTATCTTCACCTATGGTCAAAGCTCACAAAAACACTTAATGCAGGACGATGAAGAAATCATGTTCCCACATCTCACAACCTGAGTCTGAATAAATCTCAGTTTAATGAGCAATAACGGCGGGCCAGTCCTCTAAAGCTCACATAATGCTAGATGCACATCGCTCTGCAAAACCAGCCAATCAGAGGGCACATCGCTCTGCAAAACCAGCCAATCACGGGGGCTTTCAGAGACGATGGGAGCCTCCCTCTGCAACAACATGACGCGTCGTCCCTCTGCAGCAACACGACACGCCGTCCCTCTGCAACAACACGACACGCCATCAAAGTTCCTCATTTCCTCTGGGTCTAATAAAGAACCGGAGGCCATGTGTGGGTTTGAGGAAACACGTGTGTGGTTGAACAGAACCGACAGCAGAGACGGAACCGAAATAGGCTTTCCCATCTCAGCCATCAGTAATAGAAGAAGAATTAGAGCACAATAAAACAGGTATTAAGAGACTGGCAGGGGCTTGCATGGGAGGCAGCATCAGCGGTTAATCTGAAGCCATTCAGGGGGGACGTCTGTATCTGGGTGCCGAGACAAAGCGCCTCTCACCAAAGACAGAGACAGAGTCAGAGTGAGAGACAGACACAGAGACAGAGTCAGAGACAGAGTCAGAGACAGACACAGAGACAGAGTGAGAGACAGAGTGAGAGACAGAGGCAGAGACAGAGGCAGACACAGAGACAGAGTGAGAGACAGAGGCAGAGACAGAGACAGAGTGAGAGACAGAGTGAGAGGCAGACACAGAGACAGAGTGAGAGTCAGAGTGAGAGACAGAGTGAGAGACAGAGTGAGAGGCAGACACAGAGACAGAGTGAGAGTCAGAGTGAGAGACAGAGTGAGAGACAGAGTGAGATACAGAGTGAGAGTCAGAGTGAGAGACAGAGAGGACATCCAAACACTGGCATGCCTGAGGGCGTGGGGGGCAGGAAAAAAGCAAAACAAAAGTAAACAAATAAAGAAATAAAGAAGTGAGAAGAAACCCCTTCCCATAGAGAGGGAAGCAGCGATTGAGACGGAATGCCTCTCTCCCACTCAGAACCACTGTGGCGGTCAGGTCCGCTCTGCTGTCTCCCACTCAGAACCACTGTGGCGGGCAGGTCCGCTCTGAGCACTCTGGTGCGGCGGTTAGTCATGCCAGCGCTCTCCTCCATGGGTACTCCTCTGCCTGTGCCCAGAATATGCCAACTATGTGCGTGTAGAGGAGAGTACTCCTCTGCCACTATACAGTGAGCAGCTCTCTGGGTCTTTTCACCCTCCTTCGTGTTGGCTGCAGAAAAACAGCTGTTGAGAACATAACCTTCTCTGTTTCCTCTGGGTCAGCTTTGGATGTGAGTTAGACCAAGTTGGCAAAGGACATTTTGAGTGGCCAAGACAAAGGATGATGATAAAAAAATGAAATGACACAAAAACAAAAAACACTAAAAAAAAAAAAAATACTAAGAAGGGTCTAAGTAGCTATAGAACACTGTGGCTACAATCATCGAAACCCACGTGCTCAATGCAACAACCATGTCTGTTTCACAAAAGCAACACATCTATACCACATGAGCACCAATTCTAACCCTATATGGCCTCATTCTAACCCTATATGGCCTCATTCTAACCCTATATGGCTCATTCTAACCCTATATGGCTCATTCTAACGCTATATGGCCCCATTCTAACCCTACATGGCCTCATTCCAACCCTATATGGCCTCATTCTAACCCTGTATGGCCTCATTCTAACCCTATATGGCCTCATACTCGCCACTAATCCTATATGAACTATAGAGCCTATGACTGACGGTATGGAAGTGTGTGTTACTGTGTTACTGCAGCTGACACATATAGTGGACCACGCGGACGTGTGCAGTAACGCTCTCATCACGCGGACGTGTGCAGTAACGCTCTCAACACGCGGACGTGTGCAGTAACGCTCTCATCAGAGCACACACCTCATTAGGACAACACTCAAGACAGTGTGCAGTAACGCTCTCATCACGCGGACGTGTGCAGTAACACTTTCATCACGCGGACGTGTGCAGTAACACTTTCATCACGCGGACGTGTGCAGTAACGCTCTCAACACGCGGACGTGTGCAGTAACGCTCTCATCAGAGCACACACCTCATTAGGACAACACTCAAGACAGTGTGCAGTAACGCTCTCATCACGCGGACGTGTGCAGTAACACTTTCATCACGCGGACGTGTGCAGTAACGCTCTTACAGAGCACACACCTCAACACTGCAGCACGGCCGCTAAGTCTCAGTGGGCTAAGCATCCCAGAATGCACTGGTGACCTGGTCAGCGCGCTATCGGTTGGAACGCCGCCGAGCCGGAGATGGACTCCACCGACACTCAACCACGGCCTGACAGGTCAGGGTACACTGATACCAGAGAGAGAGGGAGGAGAGGAGGAGAGGAGGGAGGAAGGGAGGGGGAAGAGAGAGAGAAAGGGGGGGGGTGAGAGAGAGAGAGAGAGAAAGAGGGAGGAATGAGGAAGAGAGAGAGAGGGGGAGAGGTGGTGGGGCGGGGGGTAAAATGAGAGAGAGTGAGACCACTGACCAGAGAGAGAGAGAGAAAGGGAGGAGGGAGGGGAGGAGGGAGACAGACAGACAGAGGGGGGAGATAAAGAGACAAGAAGAGAAAGAAAATAAAGGAAAAGAGAGAGAAAGAGAGACAGACAGAGAGCCAAAAAGACAGTGAGGGGACAGAGAGACAGTGCAAGAGTGAACACACACACACACACACACACACACACACACACAGAGAGTGAAGGAGACTGAGACGTACAGAGAGACAGAAATAGACAGAGAGACAAAGGAGAGAAGATGAACAGAGAGAGAGAAAGGTCGAACAGAGAGAGAGAGAGAAGGCAAACAGAGAGAGAAAGGCGAAGTGAATGAGTGACGGTGGGAAAGTGACTAAGTGCTAGCGCGGTTCTCTCAAGCCGTCACACTTGGAATGGGTGTCACTGTCACCCAATAGAAATGCCACGAGCGCTGGGGAGATCAGAGCGTTGGGTGACTCGGGGGTCCACACACACACACACACACACACACACACACACACACACACACACACACACACACACACACACACACACACACACACACACACACACACACACAGACACAGACAGACAGACAGAGAGAGAGACACACACAGAGACAGAGACAGAGACAGAGACACAGACACAGACACAGACACACACTAAAAGTACACTCAGTTGGGGCTCATTTGTTTTTAAAGAGCCGGCTATTTGTGTCAAACAGCTCAGTGGTCCGTCTGAAAGCCTCCAAACTCAAAATGGAAACACACGCAAAAGACAAGCACATCACCACAGCAGAGAGTTTACATAAATGGATGTGACTCAAGCACTTCAGTGTAGGAGAACTGGCACAGAGAGACAGAGAGAGAGGAGGAGGGAGAGAGGGAGAGAGAGAAGGGGAGAGATCAAGTGAGAGAGAGGGAAAAGGAGAGAGAGAAAGAGGGATGTAGACAGAGAAGAAGAGGGGGAGAGAGGGAGAGAGAGAAGGGGAGAGATCAAGTGAGAGAGAGGGAAAAGGAGAGAGAGAAAGGGGGATGTAGACAGAGAAGAAGAGGGGGAGAGACACAGTCAAACTCATCAAACCCATTCCACAGCTAGCACACTGTGTTACTGCACATGTTTGTGTGTCCATGTGTGTATGCGCCTATTAATGTGTGTGTTTTGCCTGGCTTCCATCACAGACATGCAGTGTGTGGGCAGGGGGAGTGGCACAGATATGGTGAGTGTGTGTGTGTGTGCGCGTGTGCGTGCGCGTGTGTGCATGCATATCAGGGATGGTGGTGTTCATCTGATTACAGATGCATCATTTCCTGTGTTGTCCAGACATCCCTGCAGAGTTCCAGAGATCCTCCAGTGCGGCCCCTCGTAGATGTGCGGCCCCTCAAAGATGTATGGCCCCTCGTAGATGTGTGGCCCCTCGTAGATGTGTGGCCCCTCGTAGATGTAGATGTGTGGCCCCTCGTAGATGTGAGGCCCTGTGCAGCTCTAAAATTAGTCCCCCTCCTCTCACCACCAGGCCTCTCTCTCCCCACCTGCTTGACTCAGCGTTGTGTTGATGGGCCCGCTGAAGGTTAGTGTGTGTGTGTGTGACTGAGTGTGAATGTTTTGGTCTGTAAGTTTATTTATGTGCGTGTGTGTGCGCACATGGGTGTGTGTGTGTGTGTGTGTGTGTGTGGATGTGGGTGTGTTTGTGTGTGTGTGTGTGTGTGTGTGTGTGAGAGTGTGTGTGTCTGAGTGTAATAGGGGGTATTGGATAAGGTCTGTCCCCTGACGGTGTAAACCACTCAGCCACATTCCAGCACTCTCTCTGGTCAGGCAGGCCTGTCCTCGCCCTCGGGGCCATAAGCGGCCGTCACAGGGAGGAATACTCTGTCCTCCATGTTCCTCACATTCAGTTCTTTCTCCTTGTCACTCGTAGGCACTTTGCCCTTCTGTGTGCCTAAGTGTTCCCCTCCCTCCTTCCTCTCCCTCCTCCTCTCCCTCCTTCCTCTTCCTCCCTCCATCCCCTCCAGCTGTTCTGGCCTCTCAAACAGCAATTCAGACAAAACTCAGATATAGACATAACACGGTGTTCCCTGAAGAGTCACTACATGCTTGTTGCTTTCAAAGGGACCGGATGAGCTGGCTTTGGATTGGATGTCCACAAGTTTAGCCTTGAGGGGCGGCTGTTCCCTATTAACCTCTGGTATGGAGGTAACTGCATTAGTGACATAGTGCTACGCGGTCTTGCTATCAGCCACGAGTAAAAGACTGAGGTATTTATCTGATCTATAAACTGACCGTGCGGCCAAACGTATCTGTGTACATGACTCAAAGCTGCAGAATAACAAATGAGAGTGTCAAAATCACAGTGTTGATTTGATCCAGAATGAGTGAATTTAACACCGTGAAGAGTCAACAAGCGTACAGTGCCCTCCGCAATTATTGGCACCCTTAGTGAATATGAGCAAAACAGGCTATAAAAAAATATGTCTTTGCTGTTTATCCTCTTGGTCTTTCACTCAGAATATTCACAAAAATCTTACCTTTTCATTGAAGTAAAATTATTGAAAGAAAAAAAAACTGTTGACATTAAATAAATATTTTTCCCCAAAACATGTGTGCCACAATTATTGGCACCCCTAGAAAAATCTTATAATTAAAATCTAACTGAAGTATATTTACAGTCATTTTTTACATTTTTAAGTTCACCTGTTTGATAAGGAAGTCTTAAGAGGTCAACCATGACTTCCTGTTCCACTGGCGTACAAATATGAGGTGACACAGGCCAAATTCCATTAGTCATTCATCACTATGGGAAAGACCCAAGAACACAGTGACGATGTGCGACAGAAAGTTGTGGAGCTGCACAAATCAAGAAATGGACACAAGAAAATCTCTAAAGAGTTGAAAATACCCATTTCCACTATCATGGAAATAATTAAGAAGTTTAAAGCGACAGGAGATGTTAAGAATCAGCCTGGAAGCGGACGTATGTGTACATTGACCCCACGCACCGTGAGGAGGATGGTTCGACTGGAAAAAGAATCTCCAAGGATCACAGCTGGAGAATTGTAGAGGTGAGTTGAGTCTTGGGGTCAGAAAGTCTCCAAAACTACCATCAGACGCCACCTACATCACCACAAGTTGTTTTGGAGGGTTGCCAGAAAAAAGCCTCTGCTGTCAATCAACTACAAACTAAAGCGCCTACAGTTTGCCAAATGTAAGTCAGACTTTTAATGGGGCCGAGTTATATGGTCAGATGAGACCAAAATAAAGCTTTTTGGCAACAAACATCAAAGGTGGTTTTGGCGTAGACAGAAACATAGCCATACAGAAAAGACCCCCATACCCAATGTGAAGTATGGTGGCGGATCTTTGATGTTGTGGGGCTGTTTTTCTTCCAAAGGCCCTGGACATCTTGTTAGGGTACATGGTATCATGGACTCCATCAAATACCAGCAGATATTAAATGAAAACCTAACAGCCCCCTCCAGTAAGCTTAAAATGGGCTGTGGTTAGACCTTCCAGCAGGTCAATGATCCGAAGCACACCTCAAAATCAACACAAAAATGGTTCACCGACCGCAGAATAAAGGTTTTGCCATGGCCATCACAGTCCCCCGACCTAAACCCCATAGAAAATCTGTGGGATGAGCTAAAGCCGAGTCTACAAACGTTGACCTCAGAATCTGAAGGATCTGGAGAGATACTGCATGTAGGAATGGTCTCAGATCCTGTGCCATGTGTTCACCAACCTCATCACGCATTATAGGAGAAGACTCAGAGCTGTTATCCTGGCAAAGGGAGGCTGCACAAAACATTAAATTAAGGGGTGCCAATAATTGTGGCACACATGTTTTGGGGAAAAATATTTATTTAATGTCAACAGTTTTTTTTTCTTTCAATAGTTTTACTTCAATGAAAAGGTAAGATTTTTGTGAATATTTTGAGTGAAAGACCAAGAGGATAAACAGCAAAGACATATTTTTTTATAGCCTGTTTTGCTCATATTCACTAGGGGTGCCAATAATTGCGGAGGGCACTGTAGCTCATAGCTGGAAGCAAACATATGCATTCACTACAGTGTAAATTCAACTCTACCGTAGGTTAAAGATTGCATTTGAATACCACTGACTAACACAATTACGTTTATATTTTACCATTTTGAGTAAAACCGTCACTGAATGTTTTGTGAGTTTCTAGAGTAAAAGTGTAGAGCGGGCCAATAGTAAGTGGTGTTCAATGATATACTTTGATATGCATGCAAACTCCTTTGTCCAACAAGACTTAAATTTACAAACATATTTCACCTTCTTCGTTGGTACACTGGCGTCGCCTTCTGTCATTTTCCCTTTGAGTTTTAACTTTGCGCGTCAATAGCATGCACAGAAAGATCAACTGCGCAATAGGGTGTAGGTTGCCAGATTGACAAATGGGTTGAAAATGGTATAGTGTATTTATTGTGTAAGACATGATTGCATTTCATAAATGATCTGGCAACTGTAGAACATTAGAAAAGGTAAAAACCCTCAGGGTGCCTGTGCAACTTCGTATGAACGAGTTCATATTCATGAGTTCATATTCACATATAGCAACACCAGTTCATCACAAGCTAGCAGCTGCCAACTGTATGTACCTTACCTATGTGTGTGTAAAGAATGCTGATATGAAATATGAAAACAACCAGTAGTCAATGTGCAAACTTCCAATTGAATGGTGATTTAAGATACTCTGATTTTAAGAAAATCACCAAAGAGTTCTGGGGGAGGGTGCCCCCAGACCCCCTTACAGGGGTTTGGTTTGTCACATTTATCAGCCCTTCTGAGTTTGGGGGTATATATAGTACTATTAAATGTTAATGTTAATTGTGCACAATTATGCAATACATTTGGATGTAACGGAGCATGACCTAACATCAACCTTTGGTTTAGGCCCTCGGCCCTCGACTCCGACTAACATTTGGCCCCTGACAAGAAAGAATTTGGGCACCCCTGCTCCTAGAGTATTGCAACAGGGATCAGGTTCATCTTCCTCGTGGATATAGAGCCTCATTCCCTCATCACATGGAGTTCTGTACACCTTTAAAGTAATGGAGAGTTGGAGTTGAGTTCTGTACACCTTTAAAGTAATGCTGCTCAGTCACCTTATCAGGAAGAAAGAGGGAGCGAGAGGGAGAAACAAACAGGTGATGAATAGAAACAAACAAACAAACAAACAAAAACAAGAGACAGAGGGTAAGAAGAGAAGAAAGGACAGAGCAACAAACAAGTGAAGACGAGTGAAATGGAGTGAGAGACAGAGAGAGAGAGAGAGAGAGAGACAAATGAAAGCAAAAGCACACATGTGAGAGAGGAGAGATGCCCAGGCCCTTTCAGACATGCCTATGGGTGTCAGTGTGCGTGTGTGTGTGTGTGTGTGTGTGTGCGTGTGTATGAGTGCAGTGACCTGTACTGTACCAGAGTGTGTTAGTGTGACTGTGTTAGGTGTATGTGTTAGTATGAGTGTATTAGGTGTATGTGTATGTGTGTGTGTATGTGTGTATTCGGTGTGTGTGTTAGTGTGAGTGTACAAGGTGTATGTGTGTGTGTGTAAGTGTGTGTGTTAGTGTGAGTGTATTAGGTGTGTGTGTGTGTGTGTGTGTGTGTGTGTGTGTGTGTGTGTGTGTGAGTGTGTTAGTTGTGTCTGTACTGGTCTGTACCCTAAGCCTGTGTGCCTGGGGGTCTCAGTGGAGTTTCCACTCCTGACAGCTGCAGGTTATTATTCTGGACGGGGGCTGTGTGTGTGTGTGCGTGTGTGTGGAGATGTGTGGCGCCATCCCAGCATTCAAACACACACACAGAGAGAGAGAGAGAGAGGGAGGGAGAGAGAGAGAGAGAGAGAGAGAGAGAGAGAGAGAGAGAGAGAGAGAGAGAGAGAGAGAGAGAGAGAGAGAGAGAGAGAGAGACAGGGAGAGAGAGAGAGAGAAGCAGCCTGGGGGAACTAACTGCTGGAGAGACAAAGCCTGTTTCATAATTGATGAATCACGACAACACAGCTCCACGTCTCCAATAAAAATCCCTCACTCCCTCATGTACAATGTGTGTGTGTGTGTGTGTGTATGTATGTGACAGTGTATGAGGGTGTTAAGTTCAGTTAGAGTGCAGTGGACCTGTGCACATGTATGTGCGTGTGTGTTTTAGTCAGAGCACTGTATGTACGTGTAGATGTGTGTGTGTGTGTGTGTGTGTGTGTGTGTGTGTGTGTGTGTGTGTGTGTGTGTGTGTGTGCGTGCGAGCGAGACGAGGAGTCAGACAGGCAGATAGAGGTGTTAGCACACCCACGCCTGTCTAAAGAGGTGATAATCGAGGCTTATGAATGGCATGCCTTGTTCATTTCAACTAGGTGCCAAAAACATTGGGTCCAAACACTGAGGTCACAGCTAGTACACATGTGGTCGAGGATCCAAATAACCTTATCTGAGAGCTTCGGATGGGATTGATGTGATGTTTGGTGGAACAGCATTTAATCTAGGCGAAACAGAGGATGTTCACTACTAGCGATGTAGGTGGGCTAACTTTAAGGATACCGACTGAATGTCCACTACTAATGCTGTAGGTGGGCTAACACTACTAGCGATGTAGGTGGGCTAACACTACTAGCGATGTAGGTGGGCTAACACTACTAGTGATCTAGGTGGGCTAACACTACTAGCGATGTAGGTGGGCTAACACTACTAGCGATGTAGGTGGGCTAACACTACTAGTGATCTAGGTGGGCTAACACTACTAGCTTTGTAGGTGGGCTAACACTACTAGCGATGTAGGTGGGCTAACTTAAGGGATACCGACTGAATGGACACCGAGTTCCCTTAGCCTTCCTCTGCTAAAAATAAGGACAGACTTCCTCAAACACTTAATGCAAAGAAGGCTGTCTCACTACACGCTAGACTTCTCTTTCAGTTAGGAAGTTGACGCAGCAGACCGAGAAGCGGTTTGCAGCAGACTGAGAAGCTGTTTGCATACGTGATCCTACATTTGTCAGTCACCACTGAACAGACATTTTCATCCAAAGCAATTTACAGTAAGTTCAAGCCAGGAGTGTGTTCTATGAGTGTGTGAGCTTACTGGATATCAAACCCACCACCTTGGTGCTGTTAGCGTCTCACTCAGCAGGAACACTGTTCCTCACAAACAATGTGATCAATGGGCCTCTCCCAAACCTGGAGCAACACTTTATCACATATGAAACCAACCTATACAATTCAGCTCAGTACCAATTGACAACTGACACTGTGGATCTACATGCACAACACAACTGTGAACAAGGTTTCCATTTAAATATACAGTACACTTTCTCTATCTACATTTCTCTATCTACATTAGATCTGTATTAGAAGAGCACAAGATGTTTCCTGTTTTAATTTCAGCTGATCTTTTTGTTCCTGTTTCTGAAATGTAGTGAGGCGCCCCACTGACACGAGCAGCCCTCAGAACAACAGTGGCTTCGCCAACACCTGGCACAATTCAACTCGCCAACACCTGGTACAATTCAACTCGCCAACACCTGGCACAATTCACAACTAAACCCCCCCCCCCCCCCCCCCCCCCTCTCTGTTTTTTTGACAAATCACACCCTGACGGTAACTGTACTCCACCACAAGAGAAGGCATATTTATTCAGTAACACCCCAGTGGTGGTGTCAAACAGGTTCTCCTAATGTGTTTGAGTTTACTTTAAGACTGCATTGCACTGACAACAGGAAACAGGTAATTGCATGCCGGGGCAGCCTCTGCTGGGATCTAAGCTATCAGTCGTTTGGATCTCCTAGCTTCACTTCCTTGTTTTCAACCACTTGTCTATTCAAGGGTGCAACGGCTCAGTGAACTAGAGATGAGGTCTTGTTCCAGCATACTCACCATGAGCCCAAAGGCCAACGGGGTTGATGCTTGTCTTTACACACACACTCAAGCACACATACAGAAATGGCTCAATCATACACATGCCCAAATATGGAGCAGTCTGTGTGTGTGTGTGTGTGTGTGTGAGAAAGGCAGAAAACTGCTGATCAACTTTTTTTTTGGTCCCTTAGCTGTACTCTCCCCTCTCCTCCTCTCTCCATTGCACCTTCTATCCAATCCCAGTTAAGCCATCTCATGTCAATTCCCTGCCTTCCCTAGCCTTGGCCGCTGCCTGGCCGCTGCCTTCCCTAGCCTCCATTGCATAACAACTCCTCACGTCTCTCACAGGTCGGTTGACAGGCTCGGGGCAGCTGGAGAGACACACACACACACACACACACACACACACACACACACACACATCTTCTGTGTGATCCAGGGGCTCGGACTCGGGCCCTGGACCAGACCGGTGCTTGTATGGCCACAGAGTATGGAACCTCGGGGTCCGGTTTCACCTGCCAAAGCTGTTTCATAAGCCTAATGCTCCGTGACATTTACGTTGAGGCGTGCCAAACAGCTATTTCACCACAATACTGTGTTGATAAGAGCAAGAGGTGGCCTGTTTTCCTGTGTGAGTGTTAGCGTGCTCACTCAGAACATCCGTGGTTTTATGTGATTATGTGTGTGTTGTACGTGTGTGTGTTGTACGTGTGTGTGTGTGTGTGTATGTCTGTGCGTGAGTGTGCATATATATGTGCAGAAGTTTGTGTGTTTGGGTGTGTACGTATGTGTGTATGTGTTTGGGTGTGTTTGTGTGTGCATTTGTGTGCACGCATTAAACACCATAATCTCTCTTCTAATACCTCAGATGACATGAAGAGGTATTAAAGGTGCAGTAAGCACCTTCTAACCAAAAACACTTTTTATCACATCCAGCAAATACGTCCTCATGGTCTGCTAGCTGTCTGCTAGCTGTCTGCTAGCATTCTGTGTGCTAGGGGTTCCGACCGAACCACACAACACTTATCCAGCCAATCAGCAACAGGAGGCGGCCAGGCCGGGGGCATGCTAACACTAGGGCTGAACGATTTGGGAAAATAATCTAATTGCGATTTTTTACCAAAATATTGCGATTGCGATTTAATATGCGATTTTTTTTTTCCTCTTTTTTCCCCCAACAAAACGTAATGAATGATTTAAATATGAACAACACAATATTAGATACATTTAGTGTAAAATATTCTTTCCCACATTTTACATTTTTATTTAACTGCTCATTACAGAAACAAGAACAACAAATCGGTGGCTTTGCCACTGTGCATTTAAGTAATTCAAAAAAAGTAATTTCAAGTATAAACACTAGGCATGCACTTTTTTAACACTGTGTGCAAAATGTACCATCTTAAAAAAAATTTTTTTGTTAGACCACGTTTTTTAATCGCGAACGTTGCGGTTAGAAAATCGCGTTCTATCATATCGCGATTAAATCGCAAATGCAATTAATCGTTCAGCCCTAGCTAACACAACATAATCTTGAGAAACAGCCAAACAGCGTCAAGCTATTCGTCGATTTTTTGTTGGGACTCTGCCATTCTTAGGTTTTTGGTGTCCATTGACTTCAGTGCCGTTGGCATATTCTACTCATGAGTTCAGTTTTATAATACACACCACAAAGATCCACACACAAAGAATGAACAGAATCTATTGACGCAATTTAAAAAAAATCTTAGTTGAAAGGCCATAGACATTATACTTGATTTTAAATCATATTAAATACACCATTGCACTTTTATAATACACCACCCCAGCATGAAGATCAATACACAAAGATTAAACAAAATCTATCGTCGCATGTTGGAGAAATCTTTCATTTAAACTTGTATTACTTAGCCTGTCAAAGACATTTAAACATTTAAACGAAACACCTTGAGATTTAGGAAATTCCAGGAATTGCTAACATTTGATGTTATTTCAACATCCATGCCCAGTTACAGTAAAGATGACGGTGGTCTGAGAGCGGACCAGATGTGACACATCACCAGTAGGGGGCCGACCAAAATCCACCAGTGGATCAATATATGCTTGGCATCGGGGGTCTGGACGCCGTATTGGTTCCGCCACATGGTTCCGCCTCATGGTTTGGTCAGCAAGCCTAGTTGTGAGTGTCACTGCCTTGGCACGTCCATGACTTAAATAAACAAACCAACGACTTCCACACACAAAGACGTAATTCTCTAGGTCGTCCTCGACAAAAAACGTTACTCCACCTATTGTTCTGGCGGTGAATTGCTTTGCAACACGCGCAACCCTTAAGGAACCATGAAATGAAACGAGTACATCGACACAACAGCGTGAAAAGCCGCAGCCGCTGTTGCAGAAGCATGCTGGCGCCTTTAGGAGGGCCGGAGCACTGAAGGGAGGGGTGCATTTGTTTGGCTGTTGAGTTCAAATATCAACAATCTTTCTCCAGAGTCTGGCACCGAAATAGCCACAGTGTCCACATCTATTCTACATGATTGGGCTCTGATTGGTGAGTTGCGCGTTCTCCACTTACAGAGCTGCAGACATTCCACAGATGTCCCGCCTGAGACCCCCTGTCTTCACCCGCTCTCCTCCTCTAGTAAACACTTTCTCACACACACACAATATTTGTCTCTTCCCTTTCTCCTTTCCTCTCTCTTTCTTTCTTCATCTCCCTACCTCTCTCTCTGCCTCTTCATCTGCCTCTTCATCTCCCTCTTCATCTTCCTCTCTCTCTGCCTCTCTCTCTGCCTCTCAGAATGTTTGAGTTTCTGTCTGTATCTCTCTATACCACTGTAACTTTCTTATCATCTGCATCTCTCATTCTCCATCTCTCTCATTCTCCGTGTTTCCATCTCTCTCTCTTCTCTCTCATTCACTCCACTCCCAGTTTATCTTCTGTCCTTCACTCTTGCAGCTGTCATGCTATAGCAGAACATCAGGCACCATTCTGTGTCGCCACACACACACACACACACACACACACACACACACACACACACACACACACACACACACACGTACACACACACACACACACACACACACACACACACGTACACACTCGTACACACTCGTACTGAGTATTTCCTCTTTCGCTTCGCTATCAAATCCCCCCCACAGACATCTTCACACCACCACACACACACACACACACACACACACACACACACACACACCACCACACAAAGGAAGCTGCTCTTGCTGACATTATATACGAGCCTACACCTACAAGTTCAGGTCAGCCCCTAACTGTGGAGCAGTGTTTGTGAGAGTCACTGGTCAGCCCCCAACTGGAGCAGTGTTTGTGAGAGTCACTGGTCATCTTGACAATAAGAGACATTCATCAGTGAGCATACAGAGAAAGAAAAGGAAAAGCAACAATTAGACAACAAAAGGTCTTGAGTGATGTATGGAGGCGCGCGCACACGCACACACACACACACACACACACACACACACACACACACACACACACACACACACCTGATTCCTCAATTGTCTGACTGTGGGTGTGCCACTGAAGCTGCATGAGAATGACAGATAGGGGAACACAAACAAGCCATCGGTGGAAACCTGACACAGTCAGAGCCACCCAAGCACCTGGACTACAGAGCCAGGGCACATGGCTGTGCAACTCACACCTGTGTGTGTCTGTGTGCGTGTGCGTGTACGTGAAGGTGTGTGTGTGTGTGTATGTGAGGGTGTGTGTATGTGTGTGTATGGTCTCCAGAGCCTGAGTGCATGGCCGTGAGACTGACACCTGACTTTGGGGGTAATATTCCTCTTGTAAAAACAGTCCCACCTTTCCTGAAGCTCGCTCACAGACCGCCCTGTTCAAACGCCCTACATTTCCCCTACATTTCCCCCTCTCAACAGATTTGTGACTTCCAAAGGTCGAAACAGGTGCTTCCCAGCCAACACCACCATGCTGACGTCCTCTCCTCTCCCCTTCCCTGATCCCCGGGCCCTCAGAGGGAGTGTGAGCTGCCTGTTGAGGCAGCGTTTATGGGGAAAGTGCTTTTGGAAAGTACAGAGCAAAACATGACTCAGGAGAGAAAGCAGTGGGCTGACAACACCCATCCCATTCTTCTGTGCTGACAAAGAGAGCACAAGCGCACGCTTGTATACGTCTAGGAGTAGTGGTTCGTTCAAAGAGTGCACAACCACGCGATTTTATACGTTTAGGAGTAGTGGTTCGTTCAGACACGCCTTCTCCTCTGTGTGGCATTCTTGTTTAGTATCAATACAAACATTAGAAGCCAGGAAATGAGACTCGAGGAACCCCAACAACGAGAGCTGCACACCGGACGCTATGTTATAGTGTTGGAACTTAGGAACAGAAGAATGCCTCTAATTACAGTACCATGTAAACACAACTGTCTGCATAAGGAAAGAAACAGTTTGTCTGCAATCTCAGCTATGCCTGTAATACTCCACCCATCTCTGGCCCTACCCATCCCAAAGTTCAAGTGGACATATTTCTGTTCCCCTTGACTGGATCCTTAGGGACAGATCAGTTTCCACAGATAATCAGAGTGAAAGGCTCACAGTCACACACCAACATCTCCTTGCTTTGAAGCAGGGAGGGGGGTATTTCCGTGTACCCCTGTGGTTGAACACGTGGAACTATTGAAGTAGGTGTCACTCACCTCCCAAGTTCTTCTCCAATTTCGTAGAAATCCTCCACTCGTTGTTGCTTGAACACAGCCATTCCTAGTGTCCTCATTGATGACGATTGCCTCTTGAGTAGACGCGGTGACAGGTAGAGTTAATAAGACTGTCGTGACGTGTGTGTCTCTCTCTCTCTCTCTCTCTCTGCAAGCACGCAACCCAGTTGGTAGCCCTGCGGAATGAAAATACGTGAGTGTGTGTAAGCAGTTGTTGCTGTTGCCCCCGATGAGGCGTGTGAGCAGGAAGACACACTCACAGACACATACTCGGCAAACACAGGCACAGGTCCCTGCACGCAGCGCAACATTCCACAATCAGAGGTGGAACCAGCACGCGTGTCGACTGTAGTCTTACCCCCGGTCATGCTGAAACACTGCCAAGCACAGACTCCAGCCCCGCACTGAAAACGGCGAAAAAAGAAAAGAAAAAAATGCAATCGGGACATTAACGTCGGTCGCACATGTGTGCAGTCTAAAAACTAGACGGAGGAATAATCTGCGTTTGTTGGGAACCCGTCTGAAAAAGTTTTGGGAACGTAGCCAGTTGCTCCTGTTGTGTTGAGTTACAAGGTAGCCTGATCTCCCCTTGAATAAATGAACTGCTGTTCAGAAACAAAGCTGAATTAAGACGGCTTTGGCAGTAAATAATTGTAAAGGATCAAATGAGCTAAAATGCAGTGTGTGTGTCTGTGTGTGTGTGTTTGGCTGTGATCTGGTTAACCTACCAGTAGCCTACACTGTAATTCCTCTGTCAGTGGCGACAGCATATAACAGGTATGTGAAAACGGTAACGTTAGGTTAAGTACGGAGGACGGACAAACAGGTGTTTCTCCAGGCGTATATTTACACTTGACCAGTTGTCTTCGACTATTCTTCATCTCCGTTCAGGTTAGAACACATAGCCTGCATGCGATGACAACATTTGTATTTCAGGCAGGTCCCGCAAAGTAGTATGTTGTGCACTAGACGCTATCAGATAGTGTACACCAGATAGTCGCATCGCTATACCTCCCATACAACAAATGTAACATCTTGTGCGCCTAGTTTTAATCAACTTCACTTACTGAGGAAACTTGGCTTCGCTGAAGAATTGTCACTGTGAAAACAAATTTGACAAAGCTGCAACGCAATACAATCAATAAAAGGTATGAACACCAATGAAAAGAGTTCCTCACCTTGATATCAATATTACTGCCAGGTCTGACTAAGCGTTCGCATTGCAGTTCTCGTAAACAAATAAAAAGTGATGAGAGTCGACTAACTTTACTTCAATTTATCCCCGACTGCAGTGCGCAGCCTCCTCAACTCTCTGCCCGGACTGGGCTCTGTCAAATGCGTAGTTGAGCAGTCAGTGGATGCGCCATCTACAGCCTGCCGAAGTAACCACAACGCCCAAACTCCAAACTTGCGTGTTTAAAAATGCAGCATGACGCACTGCCTGATTCAATAATAAAATGGCAACCTTACAGGTGATGTCACGGGTTACTTGTAAATGAGAGCTGGGGACAGCTGTCACAGTGACAGTCATGACTAGTGCAAGTGAACATCGGAATGTCATGTCGCCATCCTCGCAGACAACCTATTGTGGACATATCACTGAACAGCGCCTCATCTTCAATGGAATGATTGCCCAATTTTGTAGTGCGCCCTATTACCGCCACCACCGCATCGCACCCCTCCACATACACATACATACACACACACACACACACACACACTTATGAGCAATAATCAATGGTTGCACTTCACACCCCACCTACTGAAAGTCAAGTTTGAACCCATGCAGTATTTCTGGAAATGTTCACAAACTTTCTTTTCTGTCTGAATAAATTATTCAAATAGATATACATTGGAAATATTATGAGGGTTGGGCTACAATACTTACGTCAATGCGTAAATCAAGGCAAACCTAAACCCCCATCGAGCCAATAAAAGCCTTTATGGCGCTGGATTGAGGTTTACTGCGGATAAGGCATAACACTGCCATCTGCCGGAGAGTGGAAGAACCAGCTCAGCCTGGCTTGAGGTAAACTTGACTGTGGGCGAGACAGGAAATGTCCCTTGTGGCTTTTAAGAGAGAACTGACACAGAATATTCACACATACCAAACTTTGTGCATCAGTTCTTTCAGACTGACTTCAGAAATAAAGTACCTCAGTGGAATGTATAAAACTGTGGGGATAAAAAAAAAAGAAAAAGGAAAAAACAGTGTTCACGCCAACTCAAATAACAAAGAAACATCCAGCACTATATGTGCAACCTGGACACATCCATAGAGGCTGTGCAGAATGATGCGCTCCTCGGAGGCTGAGGTTAAAGGCCTATGACACTGGACACATGTTAAAGGCCTATGAACCTGAACACATCCATAGAGGCTCCTCGGAGGCTGAGGTTAAATGCCTATGAACCTGCAAACCCTCTGAGGGAGTGAGGCCTCTGCGCTAAGAGTTCACACAATTACCTCACAATTCAAACTATTTGTTCAGCCGTACTTGCACATACTGCACATGGTGATGCAACCCCCTCCCACACACAGCCGCACATTTTCACCTACTTACACACACACACAAAAAGGCAAAAAAGCTGAGTGCAGAATAACAATGTTTATTAAGTAAGCATGCTATTTATAAAAAAAAATTCAAGAAAGATTACACTGTAACACATAACAGGTTGTCTGTCACTTTCAAATGAAGGGAACAGCACTTTCTACCTGTATCGTCATTTTGAACAGGTGTCAACATAGACAATTAGACCTTACATTTCCAACAGAAAGGTCAAAGGTCAAGCTAGCCATGGTGGTGGGTAGATAGTAAAGTTGAATGTCCACGAGCACACCTCAGCAATGTGTTATTATGAGCCATAAAACAAAAAAGAATACAAAGAGAGCAAAAAGGAAAATGGAATGACATCATAGCTTATGTGATTTAAGTGAACAAAACAACTCAACAGCAACTGTACAGTCCAGACACCTCCTCTTATCACTTCTGCAGGGGAGCGAGGAGTAGTCCAGACACCTCTCATCACTTCTGCAGGGGAGCGAGGAGTAGTCCAGACACCTCTCATCACTTCTGCAGGGGAGCGAGGAGTAGTCCAGACACCTCTCATCACTTCTGCAGGGGAGCAAGGAGTAGTCCAGACACCTCTCATCACTTCTGCAGGGGAGTGAGGAGTAGTAGACACCTCTCTTATCACTTCTGCAGGGGAGTGAGGAGTAGTAGACACCTCTCTTATCACTTCTGCAGGGGAGTGAGGAGTAGTAGACACCTCTCTTATCACTTCTGCAGACACGGAAGCCCTGCGGGGGAGAGAGGAGGAGCCAGGAGAGCCCAGCGACACAGCTAGGGTGTGGAGGATGGAGAATGGAGGAGGAGGAGGCCCATACCAGTTTAAGTCATTAAGCAAAGCACTCCACCCCACCCTGAGGTGCTGAAGAACAGAGACATGAAATCCTGACTGAAGATGAAGCATTGGGTGCAGGACAGTTTATTCATTTGAAACATCATTTGAAAACAAAGTGAAAAAAAAAAATAGAAGATGACCATGTCTACACCAGAACCAGATCTAAACCTGATTGTAAGTAGATTTGTACCAGCGTTGTCCTGGGATACTGTGGAGACTGTGCAAAACGAGGGGGGAGAACGTAACAGGGCGACCTGAGAGACCAGCTCTCACAGAGAAATTCAAAATTCACAGTTGTCATTTTTCTCTTCGTCGTGTCTCGTCCAACATTCTGTGTGTGACTGTGCCAGGACACTGCAGCAGGTATTGCATAGTAGGAAAGGGCTTCAGAAGGACATGTCATAGTATATATGACAAAAGGACATGTCATAGTATATGACAAAAGGGGAAAAAGTATTTTAAAAATGTTACAGTTCCCACTTGTATAATACATAGAAAGAGAGATTCAAGTTGAACCAGAAGCAAAGACATATAAAAGATATTAATTTTGAAGGATTGACAGAAAAGGCATAGCCATCGAACATGAGATGAGGAAAACGCTGGAAATGTACAAGGAAAGAGACTGGGAAACATACGCAGCAGAAGTTGGGCCTCAGAGCTGAAGAAAAGTGCAAAATAACAGATAAGGCTTTACAAGAATCCCTCATGAGTGAGCTCTGATGGTCCAATTCCATTTCTTCTGTGAACAAAATTTGGCACTGGCATGTCTTAAGTCTCCACAAACGAACCATAATCAAATGTTATACTTGATTAAAAATACACGTCCTTTTTGTACTGATTCCCAAAAAAGTAAAAAAAAGTCCTTCAGTCAATGGTAAACTGTGAGTAAACACAACAGTATAGAGGCAGATAGCTAATGAGTGCACTAGTGCCATCTAGTGGCTGACAGGAGGAATACATGATACATCTTGATAGAGTGCAGTGTTTCTTCTGCAGCAAGGCAAGTAGGGTGTACAGTCGGTTAACACTGTGGTCTGGATTGTAAGATTTGTCTTGAGCAAATGCCTCATTTACAGCCATACATTTTAGGACTGATCCCGAGATAAACTTGAATAAAAACAGAACTAGGGCTTGAGGGAAATGGAAGAACTAGCTGTGGCATTTCTCAAAAGGTGAGGCGTAATCTGCCAGCCTAGCTCTTTTATAATGTAGCCATACTGCAGAGCACTGCAGCTGCGCGCTAATATAAATCACAAGAAGCATTCGCCAGGGACAACCTTAGCAGTGTGTGCTAAACACTGCTGCAGCAGGACTGTAAACCCACTTACGTTCAATCCATCTGGAACCAGAGAGGTCCTCGTCTCTCAGCAGCTTCTTTGGTCAATCCGTTCTAGAGGTTTGTAAGACTGAACGATCTAGAATGACCTTGTGCTAATTCTAGAACAGAACATGCGGACTGAAAGGACAGGCACACTCTGTTTGGGTTGATCAAGGAGAATACTGGCAGCAGCTATACTTCCAGGGTAAAGTGATTGAAGTGCCTTAGAAGACATGTACACAAGGGAGAGAGAGAGAGAGAGCAGATTTGTGGAATATACACACAATCATCAAGTGGTATAATACATACATCATGAAAGCAAAATAACTAAATGTAATATATCATTTTACAGACAAATGTTACTGTAATGACTGAAAAGGATCACCAACATGATCAAATCACTGAGAATTCTGAACGATTTTTAAGGAGTCCGTTGTTTCCCTGTGAAAATACTGATTTGCATTGAAGTACTGTAGGATGGCGCCCAATGGCAGTTTGGCCATCTCTGAAGCAAACACAATCTATCAGACCGGCCAGCCCAGAGGGACTGGCAGAAATACTGTTGGGGTACTGGCTGTGCGTGCGTCTTTGGTCCAACAGCCTGGAGCACAGCCGCTAAAACCACGCTGCTAATAACACAAGCATTCAGCATTGCTACTTCCTGTCTGAGTCACTTGAGGGCAACACTGTCCTTAGAGGGGTGGGAACCTCTCTGTGATAGGTCCCGGGGCAGTTCCAGAAGTCGCAAGAGGCGGGCTGAAATAGAAATCCTGTGACCTGATTGGCTGCTGCGTGTCTAGTTGTCTTCCTCGTCGTCGCTGATGAGGTCGCGGCCCTGCTGGGAGATCTCGCGTTCCCGCAGGAACGTCTGGCGGATGGCCTCCAGCTCGGTCAGCTCCAGACGGACCTTCTCCAGGTGGAACGTGCGCCGGTTCTGGATCTGGCGCAGAGGGAACGGGTTCATGTCCACAAACGCTATGTTCATCAACTTCCTGTAGGGGGAGCCGCACAGACAACAAGACTGCTTAGTGCTTAGCTTAGTTAGAGCTCTCCGCACCCATGATGCAACACTACACAGAGAATATCAGCGCATGGTGAAGATTTATCCCTATAGGTAAGACTAGCATTGGTAAGGAATAAGAAATGAATAGATTAGAGTTACTGTGTTACCTCCGTCACCAACAGTCACTTCGTCACAGTTACAGAACACAAACAACTATTTTAAATTATTTGAAGAACACAAACATCCATTTAAAGTTATTTGAAGGACACAAACGTGAAAAAAAAAAGAAAAAGTAATTTATGTTTTGATTTGTATTTTAACTTTAGAGGACACTTGTGATCCAGCCCATTGGCGCTGGTCGAGCTGTATTGTCTAGCAGGCCCTACCTTGAGTCCAGGATGGTGCGCGTGAAGTAGCGGAGATATTTGAATATGGCCATGGAGTCCTGCAGTTTCAGAAACTCCTCTTCTTTGTACTTGAAGACGGCAAGGGCAACGCGAAAGATGATCTGAAGAGAAAAGAGAACAGCACTTAGCTCTGCAGGTATTGATCTCAGTATCTGACATGTGATAACCCTGACATTTGAAACCGGCACTAAAGAGTTCTAATATTATTCTTGACGCACAGAACCAATTGTTCTTTTGTTCTTTGGCTTGAGGACAGAACGCTCTCTTTACAGAAGTGACAGCGGTGTCGACCAATCACACAGCTCATTTAACAAAACACCTACTGTTGCTCATCCGTCTTCCTGGTTGCTCTCCACGGCAACACTCTGGCAAGAGCGAGTGCTTTGTCCAAGCTGTGATAATCACTGAGCCAGGACTGGGCTGAGCTGAGCTGAACATGATGTCCAAATTTCTAATGAGTTTCTGACTGAAAGTGATTCCTCAAGCACAGGAGTGTTTGCCATGTCGGCCTTTCTCTCTTTCGCTATTCTTCAGTCTTTCCTTACCCTCTCACTTTCACTCGATGTCCTTCCAACTTTCACTCTCACTGGTTTCCCTTTCAAAATATATGTCCTTCCATCCCACTAACTCTGCCTCATTGGACAGTTTAAGCTGGCACTGTAGACATCTTCTAGCCTATCAGCCAGAAAAGGCACCCACGTGAGACTAGGCAAACCCTGGAGATCTAGAAGAAGGGAATGGGAAACCAACCGAGCAAACGCTGGTCCACAGAGCTAAAGAATAGTGTAGTTACCAGGTAAGGCTAAACAGGTAACAGGTTACCAGGTAAGGCTATACAGGTAATAGGTTACCAGGTAAGGCTAAACAGGTAACAGGTTAACAGGTTAACAGGTAAGGCTGATGGTCCAATTCCACTTGTTCCATCAGGATGCATTGAAACGACAGGTAGAACCCCAGCCTTAGTTACCTTAGGCCCCTCGTACAGGTAGAACCCCAGCCTTAGTTACCTTAGGCCCCTCGTACAGGTAGAACCCCAGCCTTAGTTACCTTAGGCCCCTCGTACAGGTAGAACCCCAGCCTTAGTTACCTTAGGCCCCTCGTAAAGGTAGAACCCCAGCCTTAGTTACCTTAGGCCCCTCGTACAGGTAGAACCCCAGCCTTAGTTACCTTAGGCCCCTCGTACAGGAAGGAATCCCAGATCTTGAAGAGGATGTCGCTGACCACACTGTCCACAAACACCACCAGGAACCAGTTGAAGGTGATGAGGGAGAAATCCACCTTGTACTGCTCAAAGTGAGCGTGCAGCCGCGGCAGCTTTTCACACATCAGGTCCTTAAACACGCGCTGATCCACCTGAGGGAGAACCGTAGACACCACACACCACAGAGGTCAGAGGTCAGGTCCAGCCTGCAGCACAACAAGACACGAGGTGGTTTTAAAGGTGTAGTCCGTGACTCTGGCAAAAGGTCTAGGTGATATTTGCTCTCAGCAGCCAATCAGATTACACGCCTCTCTTCCGTGCTCCTGAAGCGCTGTGCTGATTGGCTGGAATAGTTTATGGCTTGGTCCAAACCACTTTGTTTGTTTCCCATTTACAGAGCCTGGACTGTGTACAAACATCTGAGTTTTTTTAAGCAAACAGACAGAACATACAGCTAGAGGACGGTGAAGAGCAATTCGATAATTTTGGAAAAAAATATATTGGATTAGAATAAACCTACGTAAGACCCAGAGTCTTACAATAAGCGGTTATGGCTTTTTATGACAAATGTTTTACTTTTGCTGCTCTGAAATGTAAACTAAAATGACATAATAAAAAAACGTTAACTAACTGCAGCTGATGGCCCAATGGTCTTCTTTAATTTAAGGCTTAAGCCATGAATGGTTATTATGCAATGTGTAGAACCATAGATATTCAAGTTTGAAAGGAAACCGTGAAAATGATCACAAATACTCCTCTAAACGGTATTAAACATGACGTTCCAAGTTATTTTTTCAGTATTATATACAAAGATTGGGAGATTATTCTATTCAGAAAAGCAGAGTTTTTGGGAAAGCTAAGATACGGCATAGACCCCTGACCCCACGACCCCTGACCTCTGCCCCTGACCCCATGACCTCTGACCCCATGACCTCTGACCCCACGACCCGCCGCTGAGGAAGGGAGGCAAGGAGAAGAGTCACAATGATCAGGTAAGAAAAGAAGAAGATGGAGGACAAGTTCTCATGCAGCAC
Source organism: Clupea harengus (assembly GCF_900700415.2). Taxonomy (NCBI): domain Eukaryota; kingdom Metazoa; phylum Chordata; class Actinopteri; order Clupeiformes; family Clupeidae; genus Clupea; species Clupea harengus. Next base: position 18,460,591 of record NC_045154.1, read on the forward strand.
ACACAGTTTCTTTTCAAAAAGCCAACCAGGCCGTCTTTCCTCAGGTGTTCACTAAAGTGCGTCTAAGGCTGGCTGACACGTCAAAGGAATGATCAAATATCCTATCCAAAGATGTCCTCACATTGCTGTACCGTATCATCTTACAGTATCAAACACACACTTCTGATGCAGGCTCGGGGGCGAATAGAGATCAGAGGATGCAGAGGGCTGTGAGTCATCCGACAGCTACGCCGCTGGACCACACCAGCTAATGACAGAACACAGAGCCCCAAGGACCATACCCAACTGACTCCCGTCGCACGATTATGACATCATCCACCGCAGACAGGCACACCGAGCCAAGGCAGAGAGCCCTGGGAGTGTTTTCATCCCTTTAGCGAAACACAGACTGGTAACGAAACACTGTCTGGTACAGAAACACTGACTGGTAGCGAAACACTGACTGGTAGCGAAACACAGACTGGTAACGAAACACAGACTGGTAACGAAACACTGACTGGTAACGAAACACTGACTGGTAACGAAACACTGCGCAGAGCAGGAGGGGAGAGAGTGTGTTAACAACGGCGTACCTGGGAGCCCAGCAGTGTTTTGGTGTAGTAGTCTCGTGGCATGAAGACCTCCACGATGGCAGTGAGGCACCAGAAGGCATCCTCCTCCTCCAGATACAGGAGGGCTATGGCTGCCAGCCTGACACAGAGACAGAGGAGCTCAGAGCACATCCCAGTGAACCGTACCTTACATTCATTGCACTAGGCCCAAACATCGAACATCATTAGAGTACGTGGGTCTGACAGCAGACTGAAACAGCAAGTACACATAGAAATAGAGACCGCATTTTATGGAATTAACACCGCATGAATAGATAGAAGACACCAAAATAATTTAAAGTGGGACCAAAATGTCAAAGAGCACAGACATTTCTATAATGTATAAAATCTAAGACTTAAAGCTTCACACATTCTTTCACTTACACTAACAGTCTATGAATGTATGAGGTTTCACTGCAATCAGGGGAACTAAATTAAGATTGAGATGAACACATAGTGGTACACTGGACAGAGGAATCACAAGAGTACAATGACAAAAACATCATCAAATATACAATCTAACATAGAGGAGGTGTGTTAATCTAACATAGTGGAGGTGTGTTAATCTAACATAGTGGAGGTGTGTTAATCTAGCATAGAGGAGGTGTGTTAATCTAACATAGTGGAGGTGTGTTAATCTAGCATAGTGGAGGTGTGTTAATCTAACATAGTGGAGGTGTGTTGATCTAACATAGTGGAGGTGTGTTAATAAGAGTGAAGAGAACAGGATGAAGCTCTTGAGCGCCACCTGTTGAGGCCTTGGCAGTATCCGATGTCGGGGCACCTCCAGGAGAAGGCCAGCAGCATGTTGCGCAGCTTCTGGACGCCGTCGGAGGAGGGCGAGGAGTAGTGCTTGTTGTTGGGCAGCGTGCGGAGCAGGTCCAGCTCGATCTGCTTGGAGGCCGGGTTCTGCTTCTCGCCGGCCAGACTGAGCAGACCCCGGTAGTAGTCCTCCGCCAGGCACTCTCGGACCTTCCTGGTGTGCAGCCACACGCACCAGCGCCAGACTTTGGGCCGGTGGACGTGCGGCACACCGCTGCGGATCAGCGCCTTGAGCTCGGGGGAGCGCGTCATCTCCCGGTTCATGGTGCCCGCCAGGTAGTTGTCCCACTTGACGCTCACGGACACCTCCTGGTCGGTCAGCGAGATCGTCTTCAGGTCCAGAGCCCGCACCTTCGCCACCAGCATCTCCTCCTCGTCCTCCTCCTCTGGGAGAGTCTTAAAGCCGTAGACATCATACTCACTGGGGGGGGATAGAGAGACACAGACGACGAGATTACACAACATACCCAACAGCCTTTCAGACAGACAGATACACAACATATAACACATGAGGAAGAGGTGGGATACAGAGTTAGCACTGTGGGGTGTTGGAGGTAAGAGATTGACTGTGTCGGTGTAGTGTTGTTACCTGACGTACAGGTATGTCTGTGTAGTGTTATTACCTGACGTAGAGGTATGTCTGTGTAGTGTTGTTACCTGACGTAGAGGTATGTCTGTGTAGTGTTGTTACCTGACGTAGAGGTATGTTTGTGTAGTGTTGTTACCTGACGTAGAGGTATGTCTGTGGAGTGTTATTACCTGACGTAGAGGTATGTCTGTGTAGTGTTGTTACCTGACGTAGAGATGTGTCATGTTGTATTATTACCTGACATACAGGGGGGTATTCGTCGTAGCTCGCTAAGCGGTTTAGCGAGCTAATTTTCAGGCTAAGATAAAAAACGCCCCTCTTTTTGGTTCGTGGAAGCAACTTTTGATAAATCACCATAGTTACATATCGATTAGCACTAACCTACTCCAGGGCAGGCTAACTTAAGTGTAGCTGGATAAGCTTGCCACACCCCCGGAAAAAGGAGGGATCCATTGACCAAGGACTGATATTAGAGTTAGATTAGCGGAGGGAGAGAGTTCTTTGCGATCGCCAAGATCCATTATTCTTGTATGAGCGCTACCGATTCAGCTGACAAGGAATCATTAATTTACAAGACCTTCTCGAGTCATTTATTGCAAACACCACAGTCGAACATTGACTGTCTTGCGCTTTTTTTGCGAGTGGTACATTTTTGTAGTGTCGGTGATGCGGAGAACAAAGCACTCATAATTATATGAGTGTTATTAGTACACCATAGCATATCATTATTGTAGAAAATCATTAAGGTGGACTCATGATAAGAATAGAGAGAAATACAGACAATTTATTTTCACTGCTTCAATTTATTGCATTTGTTATTAATACATTTAGTCATTTAACTGACGCTTTTATTCAAAGCGACTTCCAAGGAAATGTAAAACTACATCGAGGAAGGAGGTGAGGGGATTCGAAACTAGCAACCTTGCAGTTCCGAACCGGTAGAGGAAACCTCTGTACCAGTTGACACTTGCCGTCAGGTATTCATACATAGATATCACCCTATAAACATCACAACACACCTTGCTCTCACAGCGGTGGTGGTGTTGAATTTTGCCATGATTATGGTCTTGTATTCTTCATAAGCGTTCATGTTCATCTCCTACTCGCCAGCGGAGAAAAAAAGAGCCCTTTTTTTTGAGTTTAGAACCATTATACCGTTAGCAAATCATGGTTTTGGTGATCGACCTTTCCTGCCTTTTGAAGTAGGACGTGCACGCGCAAATGCCATGATAACTTTAGCCTGGTTGAAATTAACCACATGATTTGGATGCGGATCAGCCGTTAACGAACCGATATTTGCTGTTCTCAATCAGCTCGCTAATCTTAACGGGCTAAAAGGCCAATTGATTAACTTAGCTTAAACCCTACGACGAACGGGTGTGTCTGTGCCGTGTTGTTACCTGACGGTGTGAGGCTTGAGGAAGGTCTGCTCCTGCTGGTCTCCGCTCTCCACCTCCAGCGCGTCCTCCAGGAGCCGGGTGATGACCTCGGAGGAGGCGCCCAAAGGAGTCTTTACCTCCTGCAGGAGCACCAGGTACTTACTCTCCACCTGGCACAGCTTGGCCTCCCGGGCTGTGAACTACAACAACAACAAGATCAACATCTTTAAAAACGTCATCAACAACACCACCACCAAAATAATCATCAAAAACACCAACACCAACGTCAACAAAAACACCAACGTCATCAAAAACACCTAACACCAATACCACAACCACCAACATCAAAAGCACCATTATCATCAAAAATGTCATCATGGTCTTCAACACTAATGTCAACGACAACCAGCGATGACAAGAGCATCCCACAAAGATCAGGCTTCTGATGGTCACCAGCAGTGAACGGAAAGCTCACGCCAGTGAAGACAGAGAGGAGGGGAACGCTCACGCCAGTGAAGACAGAGAGGAGGTGGAGGAGGGGAACGCTCACGCCAGTGAAGACAGAGAGGGGGTGCACTGAGGGGAACGCTCACGCCAGTGAAGACAGAGAGGAGGGGAACGCTCACGCCAGTGAAGACAGAGAGGGGGTGCAGGAGGGGAACGCTCACGCCAGTGAAGACAGAGAGGAGGTGTTGCAACAGTGCAATAGTGTCAGTAGAGACAAAATAGAGAGTTCACACACACACACACACACACACACACACATTCACAGATACACACACACACACACATTCACAGATACACACACGAGCAAGCATAGCACATATATATACACGCACACGCACACACACACACACACACACACAAGCACTCCGTGACATACACTCACTCAAATCAAACCCACAACCAAATATGCATAAAAACTTAGATGAGTATATATACACACACACACAACGTGGAAAAACAGTCACACAGAGAACATGCAGACACATTTACACATTCACATCTCTAACAACCACAGGTTTATTTTAACCCAAACACACTCAGCAACACACACAGGTTTAACCCAAACACACTCAGCAACAAACACCAGCAGAGCGGAAACCAGCTCACAGACACTCAGCTGCTAACACAATGTCAGGAAACATAAATAACCCCCAGACACCCTCACCCTCAAGGGTCCCCCAGCGCTCACCACTGACTAACTTACTCTATGGTATTTCAGTATTATAAGTTGTCTATGGTATTTCAGTATTATTAGTTGTCTATGGTATTTCAGTATTATTAGTTGTCTATGGTATTTCAGTATTATAAGTTGTCTATGGTATTTCAGTATTATTAGTCGTCTATGGTATCAACTCGTACCCGCGTACTTTGATGTCAAAATGCGTGTTAGGTACGCAAAATGTGTACATGTTGGCAGGTCTGTTTCAGTATTATAGTTGTCTACTGTAATACTTCATGCCACCACATGAACTTTGAAATACCCTAAAAATGTGATCTTTCTTTAAAGCATGAAATGAAGCATATGAAATTTCCCAGAATTTCAGCCGTCAGAGAATTACACATCAGTTACCGGTAGTCTGCCTAAAGATCTTGCCTACACTTACCAAATGAGATGGCTCGGTAACCAGCGCACTGTGAAATGTTTTAATTATCTGAACTACACTGACTGGTTTTGAAATGGAACGGGTGTAATATATTCTTGGCCACTGGTTGACATTTTGGCGCTGTTCCGAGTTTGTCATTGTAAATGATGGCAAGCCAGACAAAAAGCCTAGCAAACACCAGTAGGTGACACCCCTACACAGTAGTTGGCTATGTCTTGTAAATGTTGTAAAAGTAAATATCGTGACATGCACCAGGACATCTCTCAAGACGTAACATGTCCCCAGGACATCTCTCAAGACGGAACATGTCACCAGGCTACTGTTTCAGGATGAGAACTTTGAGGGCTAAGGCTACTTGATGATTTCTCATTGAAGTTGAGTTTTCTGTTTTGTTTGTCATGTCAGTTATACTGACTAAATGATGCTGGTGTTTAAGGGCCCCGTCATGACTATGGTTTTATTTGAACTGTTCATTTAGAGAAACTCTTCAAGCCACCTGCTGTGTTTATACTGATAATGAAAATGATGGTCCACCCCCAGCTCACAATAAACTGCCCTCACTCTCTCCATATCACTCTCTCCATATCACTCTCTCCATATCACTCTTTCTCTCTCTCTCTGATTTTACCTTGGAAAGCTGTGCTACTTCCTTCAGTGCCAGCACTTACTTCCTTGTCATGTGGACACACACACACAAACACACACATCCTGCCCCTGACACACTGCCTCTTCCCGCCCCCTTCCACCCACACACCCCCCCCCCACACACACACACACACACACACACAGTGTTACCTTTGCCTCCAGAGCTTTCTCCCTGCTCTCAGCATTCCTGCGTAGGGCAGTCAGCTCCAGGATCTCCTTGTTCAGGAAATTGTTCTGGGATTTGTAGCCCTCTAGATTGTCCTGAGGGAGAAGAAACAGTCAGTGTGTTACAACCAGTTTCCGGACAACACACAGTCAGTGTGTTACAAGCACACACTCCGAACACCACACAGGACAAAACACAGCCAAGATAAACACAACTACTTATGTATGTCAGAGGAATGAACGTTATTTCACGGTCAAGAAGAATTATATGGACTTCTGTAAAATTAAACTGCTCTTTACAAAGTTAGTATAAGAGCTAAAATGCTGTGTATATGCCCTATACAACATCAGAGCATAGCAACAGGAACGCTAGCAACAGTAACTAGGGCACCACTTACATCTATCTACACAGCTTAAGGAGATCATCCTGCATCCAATCAACTTGACAACACACAAGAGCAGACATCATGGCAGGGCCAGGGGTCACTGCAATAGAACTACAACACCTGTAGTGCACTGTGCTCACTGGTGTAGACTTATGCTCTGTAGGATGTGCTATGCTCCATAGGATCTGCTACGCTCCGTAGAATGTGCTACACGGCGTAGGATGTGCTATGCTCTGTAGGATGAATTACGCTCCGTAAGATGTGCTACGCTCTATAGGATGTGCTACACTCCGTAGGATGTGTGAGCTCAAGCACCTGAGAACTGGTCAAGCAGGTGAGCTACAAACATTAGCAGAGACCTGACCTAAAGTCACTGAGTTGTGGGAGAGCACAGTCCCACACTGGAACTCAAGAAGTGAGCATGCTAGCAAGGAGGCTAAAATCATGGGGGCTAGCATCTTGCTAGCACGTCTCTTAAGGTGTTGGGGAGTAAAGTTCACTTACTGAACAGCACTGTGCCAGCTGGCCACCGTTACACTAAAATCAGCATTACCATAACGTTTCCCTACCTTGAGGGTGGCGAACTCGAGCTGGTCCTTGTTGGCGAGTGGGGAGCCTCCTTCGGCCGCCTGCCCACCCTCCTCCTCCTCTTGCTGGTACAGTTTGATGATGACCTCGTCCTTGGCCTGGATGGTTTCCATGAGCATGCCCAGCTGCTCGTTGATCTCGCCCACCTTGATCTTGAGCGTCTTCAGCTCCTGCTGCAGGCTGTCTTTCTCCAGGGCCAGCCGCTCCATGTGTCCGCAGAGGGCCTGGATCTGCCCCTCGCGCTCCTGAAGGAGGGCGTCTGCCTGGGCCTGCGCTTGCCCGGGATCACCCGACGCTGGCGCCGCCGCCGCCGCCGGGCGCCGCTCGCACTGGGTACTCCGAAGCGTCTGCTGGAGGAGTCGCACCAGCTCCTGGGAAAGGAAATAGAAGGCGGGGATCAGACAGCAGCCTTGCAGGGGCCGCGGGAGAAACGGGCCAAACCTGGGCATCTTTCAAACCGAGAGGAGAGCAGAGAGCCCAACACAGGCACCCCGGGGGTTAGCACAGGAGAGCAGAGAGCCCAACACAGGCACCCCGGGGGTTAGCACAGGAGAGCAGAGAGCCCAACACAGGCACCTCGGGGGTTAGCACAGACCCTGAGTGGGACTTCATTCACACAGACAGGACTGGCTGCCTTGGGAGTTCACACAAACACTGCAGCTTAAGGCTGAAGTCTTAAATGAACTATGAACTATGAACTCTGCAATTCTCACCCTCAGTTAAGACCAGACCTACAGACACTTGGAGCCTAAGCTTACCCCACCTACTGGGGTCTACTGTGTGTTAACATACCCGAGATGATTAATTCAATCATCAGTTAGGGGTGTGTGTGTGTGTGTGTGTGTGTGTGTGTGTGTTAGGGGGGGGGGGGGGGGGGGGGGGGGTGGTACAGACGGTGCAAGATACCCAGATGCCTGACTGATAATCAACCCTGGATCCAGCTGGATGAAATTTATGAGAAAGGGGGCACCAAGAGGAGAAAGAGGGCACTAAGGGGGCACTAAGAGGAGAAAGGGGGCACTAAGAGGGGAAAGGGGGCACTAAGGGGGGAAAGGGGGCACTAAGAGGGGAAAGGGGGCACTAAGGGGGGAAAGGGGGCACTAAGAGGGGAAAGGGGGCACTAAGAGGGGAAAGGGGGCACTAAGGGGCAATCAGGAAAGAAGTGGATGGAAGGGGAGAGCCAATTGGGAAATTCTGTCAGAAATGACATGTTGTATTACATTTCCTAAGTTTATAAATCCCCCAATTAGGACCTACTGGCCTTCATAAAAAGTGATGTTGAGCTTTGCCTCTGCTCACAGTAAATCCATTGTCATGGGGGCAGACTAATCCAAACAAGCAATCATAGCATTCACTGATGGATGTATTGGTCTTTGATGAATTTCAACTGTCAGCTAACAAAAGTATAGGTATCATACAGATGTCATGTGAGAGCAGTTTATCTCTGCCATGTGAGATTAGTTCATGGCAGTTTGTCAATGGAAGGCGAGGACCCGATGATGCAATCTAGGAGATGCCTGTTTTTTTTTGCTTCTTTTTTTTTTTAGACTGCAGGGGGCTTTCCATCTGACCGCATCCCCAGGGGACCTTCTCCAACATCAACTCACAGGGAGCGTTTCCAAGCCGATTCATGAAACAAGATCTGAATTCATAATGTTTCATTCAGTCCAGCATCGCTCATTAAAAAAATTAAAAATTAAAAATTAAATTTTAGACAAACCAAACCTAATTCCATTAAAACAATTTCAAGAAATCCATTCATCACACGCAGCAAGGCCAAAAGATAAACCCCACAGTGGAGAATATTCACTGGCTTTACTGTAAACCAGGGGGGATAGACGAGAAGATCTGTCTGTCTGTCTGTCTGTCTGTCTGTCTGTCTGTCTGTCTGTCTGTCTGTCTGTCTGTCTGTCTGTCTGTCTGTCTGTCTGTCTGTCTGTCTCTCTCTAATAAAGTGCGTCTTCACTAGGAAACCCAAAGACATTTTAAATCCTTAAATGCTTATAGTTTTACTAATCTTAAATTCTCCCTGTAGCAAATACAATACCTATGTTTAGGACCTGTCATTTATAAAAATAAATATTCCAAATTATTCTTTGGTCTGTTGTCTCTAACACTACAAGTTTATATTATGATTTTATAATATTCCCTTCAAATCACGTAGAGCAAGATGCACTATGAAACTGCAAAGCCTTTTATTTCTGTCAGGAGGGGCAAATTACTTTCTCTGCTTGTGAAACTGTTAGGTTTGGTAGAAGGTTAATGATACAAACTGTAGGTCATAAGAAGTTTTAAAATTGTAACACATTAATCACAACAACAACAACAACAACAACAACAACACCCCCGACACCTAGAGTCAGGTCAGACAAAGACACGCTTCCTACTTATGAGGTCAATTTTGTTAGAGAGACCCTTCAAGACATTCAACATATACGACTGATTGTAAATGCTACCGAGTTACTGAGGGGTTACTGTTGATTATTCGCCATCAAGGAAACAACCTGTCAGACTGGTGTGAAAATAGTCAACAATACCTGTGAAGACTAACCATTATGCTGAAACAGAGAAAGAGAGAAAAGAAAACAGTCAGCTAAAACCATTATGTCTTGAAACTTAAGTACTATTACAAGTTGGAAAGTACTATTAAAATCTCATGAGGCACTCTCTCACGCACGCATGTACACATGTACCAACACACACACACACACTATTAAAATCTCATGAGGCACTAGCACATGCAGAAGTGCTCTCTTTCTCTATCCCTCTCATTTCAACGAACACACCTTAATACAGGAAGGGTTAACAGACACCCAACACGGATCAGATCCTCACACACACACACACACACACACACACACGCACACCCTATTAAAATCTCATGAGGTACTCGCACATGCAGAAGTGCTCGGTTTCTCTCTCCCTCTAATTTTAACGATCACTCCTTAAAACAGGAAGGGTTAACAGACACCCAACACGCATCAGATACTCACTCACACACACACACACACACACACACACACACCAACAGATATCAGACACGGCTACAGTCAAACACATTCACAGACACACACATAAAGGACACGCCACCAAACCCCCCCCGCCCCAACCCGAGTCAGTCGGTAGAGAAGTGATATGAGGCTGTCAGCGCAGCACTGAGAACAGACAGCTTAACAGCCATGTGGAGACAGAGAGTCCTTTTAGCTCACAGTTAATCTCCCCTCAGGCGACAGGCCACTGAGAACCCACTGAAATACACCACTGTGTTAGCCTTTCCTCACAACATTACCTCAATACCAGTCTAGCTGTTCCACCAATGGGCTAGCCTTTCCTCACAACATCACCTCAATACCAGTCTAGCTGTTCTACCACTGTGCTAGCCTTTCTTCAAACCAGTCACATCACAGCTCACAGACCGTCTAGCCTTCCTTCACATCACCTCAATACAAGTCTAACTGCTCTACCAATGGATCGTCATTCCCTCACATCACCACCTCAATACCAGTCTAGCTGTTCTATCACTGGGCTAGCCTTTCCTCATAATATCAAATGGATACCAGCTCAACTGTATCACCTCAGTAATACTCTAACATCTCCTTACAACAGCACCTCACTACCAGTCTAACCGATTTCCAATGAGGAGAATGTTGTTCACTTACGCCTGGCAAGCTCCTCTACATCACAATGTGTTCCAAGGAAAGCCAGTCCAATATCACGACAGTTAAGACACATTATTATACAGCTCCTCAGAATACTGCAGAATGTTCCATTGATTTAAATGGGCCACCTCAGCGTTCAGAGGGCCGAAATTTCTTTATAACGACGGCTACCATTGGCAATGGGTGTTGTGCTTCTGATACACATCTTTCATATCATTCTGCAAGTAGTCCGTTCACTTAACGTAGCGGAAGTTCATTGTAACTTAAAGTCAGCAACTAATATGTTGCTGTGCAACTTTATAGTTCTATTTGCTTGAAGAATTCTTTTTTTCTCAATGGAAGCAACAAAATCACTTTTGAGAAATGTCTTTTGGTAACCTTGGTAACCTTCTGTTCCGGTGTAAAAATCAGAACAGCATTCTGTTTGGCATTCATTTTTTCTGCCTGATGAGCTCCTCCAACTCAGCATGTCTGATTTTATGACCAGGAGAACACGGTTACCTTCTGTCCGGCGAGCTCCTCCCTGAGGTGTGTCTGCTCCTCCTGCATGCGCGAGAGCTCCTCCTGCTGGTTGTGGAGGCGCAGCTGCAGCTCGGAGCCCTTATTGCCGTTACACTCCACCGGAGACCCCTCGGCGCTGCGGCTGGACCGGGCAGAGCCCAGGAGCCCTTCGCGCAGGAAGGGGCGCCTCGCCCGTCCCGTGCTCCGCCCGAAGTCGAAGGTGAACGCTGAGCCGATGGAATCTGGGTGGAGAGGAGGGGGAGAGAGAGATCATGCTTTAAAAAAACACACAATGAGAGGAAACACTTTCACTGCATGTTTGTGTATCATCAGCAGACACACCTTCCCAAGCATAGAGTGTGTGTTGACTGTCAACTCATCTTTATGTCAGTCTTCACGAACACAATGTACCATGCCACTGTTGAGTTAGTTAGTGGAACAAAGTCTTTCAATATTCTAACCATGACACTATATCATAAGGGAGAGTGACTGACTACTCAAGTGAGTGAGCCATCTGTGGCCATCTGTGAAGCGTGGGAAGGGAGGCCTCACGTCTGTGTGTGTGTGTGTGTGTGTGTGTGTGTGTGTGTGTGTGTGTGTGTGTGTGTGTGTGTGTGTGTGAAGGGCCTCACGTCTGTGTGCGTGTGAAGGGCTCTCACGGCGTGGGTGCTCCGTCTGGGGCTTGTGTTCAGGGGGGTCCTTGGCTGGATGGTCCAACATCTCCCAGTCCTCACTGGGCCCCGCGTAGAAGACGCTGCGCCTGTTCTCACTGCCCCGACCGGCACGCAGGTGAGACATGGAGTTCCTGTGAGAGGACGTGAGAGAGAGAGAGAGGAGGTCAGGTGAGAGGAGGTCAGGTGATAGGAGGTCAGGTGAGAGGAGGGAGAGAGAAAGAGAGGAGGTCAGGTGAGACGGAGTTCCTGTGAAAGGACGTGAGAGAGAGAGGAGGTCAGGTGAGAGGAGGTCAGGTGAGAGGACGAGAGAGAGAGGAGGTCAGGTGAGACATGGAGTTTCTGTGAAAGGACGAGAGAGAGAGGAGGTCAGGTGAGAGGAGAGAGAGGAGGTCAGGTGAGAGGAGAGAGAGAGAGAGAGGAGGTCAGGTGAGAGGAGGGGAATCGTGGGCCACCGGGGTCTGATTAAGGTATTAAAGTAGTTAGGGGTAACTTCACAAAACTTTGATATGAGCTGAATAAGCACAACCAGCTGGTTCAGTGAAGCGGTGGGATAAAATCAACAGGCTGTTTAGCTTCGATAACTGCACTCTTGCTCAATTTGAACATGAAAACTGTCGACATCAAACAGATTTTACCAACAAGGGTCACTTCACTTTTGCACTCACTATCTTCACAAGTTACAGACTAAACCACGTGCATGTAGAGCAGCACCCAGACACCAGGGCTACGGACAGCTCCCACAAAACAGGTTTTTTTTTTTAACACATCGTTATGTTGCGCTTTTTGTCGAAGCCTAATAAAATACATGTTTCATTTTTTCCCAACTTTTTATTCTTATCTCACATCTGTAAAGGACTTTATTTGGATCTATTGTGCGCACCTATTGTGCGTCTTTGTAATAGTGCAGGGTTTGTATACACGTCGACTGCACACCGTTTCAAGTCAACATGCTGTTCAACCTGGAAACCGTAGCAACACGGGGCACACTGTTTTTAGGGTAAGGGTTTCCAGTGCGGATTTCACCTGTCTAGTGTAGACCTCCTGTATCTAATCTAAATCTAAATCTAAATCTAAATCTAATTCTAAATTTCCCTCGGGATTAATAAAGTATCCATCTATCTATCTATCTGGGGTTTCACCTGTCTAGTGTAGACCTCCTGTATCTAATCTGGGGTTTCCCCTGTCTAGTGTAGACCTCCTGTATCTAATCTGGGATTCACTACTATCTGGGGGCAATAAGGGGTAGTGGTGAGTGGGTGGAGGTAGACAGACTCTACTCAGGGCTGATGAAGTCTCCTTAATTATTAAAAAAAAAAAACTGCACTGCGAGGCAATCACCAGTCCCCCCCCCCCCCCCCCCCCCCCGTGTGTGGAAGCTTCGGGATTATATTCCAGCCACCAACAAACCCGTGTGGTAGATATTCAAGGTCACTGTGGTGACCCGTGTAAGCAGCCTCTGGTCTGTACCACTGTGGTCTCCCAGAGTAAAGAGATAAAGGGAAGAGGCCAGGATATGGTTTCCTCACTCTGAGGCAGCCTTGACCAAGGCAGCGCTGGAGACATTGTATATGTACTGGGACAGCAAGGTGGAAACCCCACACTGAGAGAAAGAGAGAAGAGGATATAAAAAAAAGATTTGGCAGCAAAACACCTGGGCCTCGAAAGATACCAAAACAGGAAGTGTTTTCACCGACAAGTCACTGTGCTGCATCATCACGAGATCTTCATTCCTCATGCCATCTGGTTTCCATTTTCCCTCACTGTGGCGGTTCTCACAGCAATGCACAGACACATCTGCAGCCCATGACTTCTGCAGCATTTCAGATGACTATTTAGAACAGCACTTTATGACATCTGTACACAACGGTTTTGACGAACAAAGTTCTTCTATGTGAGAATAAACCAAATCCGTTTGGAACACGACTGGAGTTTTCGGTCTCTCTCTCGCTCCAGTGCATGTTGTGCTGAGCTCAGATCCAGACTTCAACTCTTGGCATCTTTGAGGATGATATCATTGCTTGTGGACGACGTGTCTAATCCTCGTCAGCGGACCTGCAAGGCCCCTAACGCACTCCACACAAACTCTCTCCTACTAGGGGTTCACACACACACGCACTAGGGGTTCACACACACACACGCACTAGGGGTTCACACACACACACACACACACACCCACTAGGGGTTCACACACACACACCCCCACTAGGGGTTCACACACACGCACTAGGGGTTCACACACACGCACCCACTAGGGGTTCACACACACGCACTAGGCTTGGGCGGTATTACGGTATACCGGGGTATTTAGAAATTCCAAAGGTATTATTTCCAGTACCCTGATAAATACAGGCGCTCCTTTAAACTGAGACAGAGCCAACCGTTTCCCATACACCCTAGGGCACATGTGTCAAACTCAAAATCCGGCCCGCCAAGCGATTTCATCTGTCCAGCCGGCTCCTCAGAATGTTGCAAAAAGTTCCATTGATTTGAATGGGCCACGGTATCATTTTATTTGGCCCGCCAGATAATATGTAATGTCGATCAGAGCTGGTCTGCCGCGGCCACCGGTATGTCGCACGCACCACTCTTACTGCTACGTCAATTTAGAAGCGCAAGCGCGAGCCCTTGCCCCACTGTCTGCAGCCTCATCACCTGAAGTCAAAGTTTAGCTTGCAGCCTGTCTCTCTCCCCCCAAAAAATGGCCAAACAGGTGGACTTTGAAAACAGAGTATATGGGAGGCAGAATGTATGTTTACCGATGTAAAGAGCAAACCTGTTTGTCTTGTGTGCAGAGCCGATGTGGCTGTAATGAAAGGATATATTTAAGACGGCACTATGAAACGAAACACCAAGACAAGTACAAACATCTGGACATGAAACAGAAGCTCCGGAAGGTAGAGGAGTTGAAAAGAATGCTGGTGTCACAACAGACTGTGTTCGTAAAAGCCAAATCACAAGGTGAGCCTGCTGTAAAGGCAAGCTTTATTGTAGTAGCGGAGATCGCTAAAGCAGCCCAACCCTTTACCGAGGGAGAGTTTGTCAAGAACTGCGTGATAAAAGTTTGTGACATCTTGTGCTCGGATAAAAGGCAAGCATTTTTAAATGTGAACCTGAGCAGAAACACCGTTGCTGATTGTGTATGTGACCTTGCCACCGATCTACAACAACAGCTGATGGGAAAGAGAAAAGATTTCATCGCATACTCCCTTGCTGTGGATGAGAGCAGCGACACATCTGATACTGCCCAGCTGTCAATCTTCATCCGTGCAGTAGACTCAACTCTGGCATGGCACAACTACGGGGAAAGATCTCTTTGAAGAGGTATCCAAATGTGTAAATGAAATGGGGCTGCCTTGGGACAAACTTGTTGGACTGACCACAGATGGAGTGCCTGCTATATGTAGAAAAGAGAGGCATAAGAAATGAATGCCACTGATGTTCATTTTATTTAGAAATTTGATCTCTGTGTTTATAGGCAATAACTAATAGGCCTTAGATTAGGCCTGCTTGTCCCAGATTCAATAGGCCTATGTTAAACTTAAGTTCATGTTTACATATGAAAAAATATCTTTTTTTTCCCCCAATAAATATTGAATATGTCCGGCCCTCGACTTGGACGGAGTTTTAAAATTTGGCCCTCTGTGTATTTGAGTTTGACACCCCTGCCCTAGGTTGTGATTACGACGTTTCACAACGAGAAAGTGGAGCGGTGTTGAAATCAACATACAGTGATCTTTTTAACTCTTAAACAAGGAGTTGTCACCACATTTCCCTAGCACTCAACTTCCACACTGGTGACCCCGTTTACTCTCTGAGTTTACAGTGCATGATGGTTAATGTAGTTTTGCAAATATAAGCTCATTTATGCTCTATAGGTCTCCTAGCTAATCAAATAAATATGACTAGACTACAATATTGCCACATATAACTTGAACTTCATGACATTCCAACTACAAAAGATTTTATTTAACTACAAGTCTGCCACCACCAGCCGCACGTCATCTCTGCTTAGCCTAGCTGATGTGGTGGTATCCTCCGCGGCAGTGTCATCGTTGGCTACCTGCAGCAAGGTATGCTGAATCTATGGAAGAAGGACGCTTATCTCCTATCTATTCATTATTCTAAGGGCCCTAAGTATTTAAACCCAGCAAGACGTGTCTAAATAGGCTAATTGCATTTTAGAGACACAGCATTGTAGGCTAGACAAGGTCATACATGCTACAATGCTATCCCTAGCAGCCCAGCTTTTGTTGTTGTTTTTTTTTTTACACAAATACTGTCATATACCATACACCCCGGTGAAATGTCAGGAAGGTACAGTATGAAAAAATGGATACCGCCCAAGCCTAACATGCCCTCAAAACACACATGCACACTGAACCACACAAGCACTGAACAATAACACAGAACAACAACAACAACAATGTGAGGAACCATTTTAGTAAGGGATGGGGAACAGTCGACACTCATCCAGCCAGTTCTACAGACGAGACCTACATAAAGGCCTTTAAGTGTAGCTCTTAATAACAATTATGCAGTTATAAAGGCCTTTAAGTGTAGCTCTTAATAAAAATTATGCAGTTACAAAGGCCTTTAAGTGTAGCTCTTAACAACGACTATGCAGTTCTACAGGCGAGACCTACATAAAGGCCTTTAAGTGTAGCTCCAGTCAAACTATGTAGTGGGAGAAGATTGCTGTATCCAGTTTTTTCAACCTGTCCAAAAGCAGCTAATCCCACCATCTGATTTACACCTTTGTCCAAAAGCAGTTCTGGATGTTTGGAGAAGAAAAAACAGATCTTTTGACCTCGCAAGCCCTCCCATTACTGGCAGAACTGCTCTGCCCATTGTAGCGGCGCTCACGAGATGCCCCAGGGCAAACTGGTCTGTCCTGCTCTCACCCCCTCTGTCCACATTACCGGATAATGAATGGCAGGACCGGTCTGGCCATCTCACCTGAGCTCAGAGCCCCAGTTCTTCAAGGAGTTTAGGGCTGGGGTGGGTTGCCGTGCCGACTGGACGCCCACCAGGCCGTTGGTGTTCGTCTCCACGGTGAAGTCGCTCCGCACGCTTTCCATGCACTCGCTGGGCTTCTCATACAGCACAGCCGCAGCGGTGCCTGTGGTGTCCACACACACACACACACACAGAGAATAGCACAAACAGAGAAAGACACATTAAACATTAAAAGACATACAGAATTACACACACACGCTTTACAGATGTGGATGTCCTCCTGGCATGATGCACTGTGCAGCAGTAAGCAGTTGGGCCTTACTAGAGGCCTTAGCAGGCCTAAGCACCTCACTCAAGACGCCAGGATAAACAGCCCACACACACACACACACACACACACACACACACACACACACACACACACACACACACACACACCTAAACAGAGCTGGGCTGGTATGATAAACAGTGGGTTAAGACTGGGCTTGTTTGATAAACAGTGGGTTAAGACACAGCGCTGGGCTTGTTTGATAAACAGTGGGTTAAGACTGGGCTTGTATGATAAACAGTGGGTTAAGACACAGAGCTGTGCTTGTATGATACACAGTGGGTTAAGACACAGAGCTGTGCTTGTATGATACACAGTGGGTTAAGACACAGAGCTGGGCTTGTTTGATAAACAGTGGTTTAAGACTGGGCTTGTATGATAAGCAGTGGGTTAAGACACAGAGCTGGGCTTGTTTGATAAACAGTGGGTTAAGACTGGGCTTGTATGATAAGCAGTGGGTTAAGACTGGGCTTGTATGATAAGCAGTGGGTTACGACTTTCTAGGCCATAACCATGCATGTGTTTGAGGTCAGTCCTCCCTTCAAATAATCATGGGCTGAGGACCATCACTGTGAATTAGAAAGTTGTGGGGGTGGACGAGGCCTGACCGGTGAAACCACAGCCATATTGAGCACGCTGCTGCTGCTGACGACGACCTCAGCTTACAGGAGCCATGCTGGGCATGCTGGGTACTCACTCCAGAGCGTGAGACTGCTAACCTCTTCATCATCGCTACTACGCTAACGTCAGTCTCATTAGAGGAACTGTTCAACATCCCTACCTCGTGTCTTAGTCTGACGCCGGTGCGCTTACAGCAGTCAGTGAGTGGTCCACGGAGACAGTCTCCATGGAGACAGTCCCCAGTCTAAACACCTGGGTGGTCCACGGAGACAGTCTCCACGGAGACAGTCCCCAGTCTAAACACCTGGGTCCTTATTTCCCCCAGAGACAAAGTCACTTCAGTCCATGAATGCACCACTGCATGTGCACAGCAACCCGAGCAAAAAGAGTAGCGCGTTCAGAATGTGATGTTGGCTTTTGATAACATCCATATTGATTGCGTAAATGTGTCACTCTTGTTGCCACGGGCAGGAATGTGCAAACACAGTTGCTAAGTGCCGATACTTATAATAAACACATCACTCACACAAATGATTAAATGGTTACAACACACACACACACACACACACACACGATTAAATGGTTACATTGAGAGTACACATGTAAACACTTTGGGCCCGGCACCTTTCTGAAACGTAGTGAAAAAGTGGTCACTATCTTCATGTTTTCAAGGATTAAAAACTAGCAGGACTTAGAAGACACATTTCTAGGTTAACAAACAAACAGTGAAGATAGCAAACAGCATCTAGCACAAGCATGTAGAGGGGGTGACACCAGTAGCAGTTCCCCCTGGGGGAGCGCACCTGTGATCAGCCATGTGACCCAGGAGGGAGATCCCCTGGTTGGCAGCGGGGAAGTGAAAACTTTCACGCCTAGAGACTTCTTAGGTACACAGCCCATGAGGAAGTGTCCACACATAAATAGCTTTGCGCTGACACTTCCAGCTGGCCAGAGAAGCATTTCTGCTGATAACGTCCCTCCACACAGGATTATGTAACGTTAAAAACGCCCAGCAGACAGGCCAACACCTTTGCAAAGAGCCCAGTGTCTCTTGTAATCAAGGCCATGGGTGTTTGTTAAGGGTAGTAACTAGCATTGCACACAAACCCAGCTCACAGCACACTAGAGCTCTTCACCCCCAATCGGAACTCTTATCTACTATACTAGAAAAAGTGTTTCATTTGGGTCACTTGCGATTGCAGTTTTTCTGGTTATGTCTTAATAGTACATGGCGACTTCACCTTCTAGTAAGATCTCAGAGAGGAGCGTTTCCTGAGATGAGAACACAATGCGTCAGGAAGTGAGCTGAAACCAGATAGTGTTTACACTCAGAGGTCACATGTGGACAGTGGACTTTGGATCTGTCTGCAGAAAACTGTCCAGCACATCCAAACACTACACCTGCGTTTACAAATCATTTTCATTTTGGTAACTCAGCTCAGAAATGTACCGGAACAATCTGACAAATCTGACATTCCATTCAAATGGAGCCGGTGCTGAGCGAAGCGTTACTGGGGGACAGAACTGATACAGTTGCATATATTTGAAAAAGGTTGCAAGACACTGGATCTGCAGCTGACGAAGCAACAAGCCAGGAGGACTACAGCTACAGTTAATATGACTCACACATGTGTCATCTCAGTTCATTCACTCATCAGGAATTAAGCCTACATGAGCCTAAGCTTTCAACCCAAAACAACAGATTCCCATGCATGGATTTGGGATGGATTTGGGATGTTCCTGGGCAATTTGCTGTCAAACTATCTCTGTTTGGTCTATTTGCAGAGGGTTGAAAGGCAGTTGATCGCTGGCAGACAACACATCTCAATGTCAAAGCACAAGGATCCTGTACCTGAATCAGTTCATTTTTACCCTAAACAGTCGGACAGGATGCTGAACACATGCATTTTCTCAGTGTGTGAGCTCCCTATATACTAAGCACACAATGACAGGAGCACTTGCATGCAATGGCGGATGATTGAAACGCACCAGATCCTCACAGCCCAGGAGGAGGAAGAGGAGGAAGAGGAGGAGGAGAGCGTACCTGTGTCTTTGGCCACCAGGCCGGTGAGGGGGTAGAGGGTGGTGGGGGAGCTCCAGCTGTCCCTGACGGTGCCGGCCCCGCGGGTGTTACAGAAGTCCCAGCGTTTTTGCTGCAGCTGCTGCAGCCAGTACTGCATCACCTGCTTATTAGGAGCCTGCGGGACGCATGGACAGAAGACAGCATTGACACTAGGGCTGCAACTAACGATTATTTTGGTAATCGATTAATCTATCGACTATTTTTTCGATTAATCGACTAATCTAATGATTATCTCCCATAGCAAATTAAAATAACGACTCAAAATGTTGGAATTTGAATTTCAAATGTATTTGAGTAACAAATGTAATCATAATACATCAATTAAATAGTTATACAAATTAAAGTGCAAATATGCTTTTAAAAGTAAAGAGAAAGTGCAAATAAAGTTTTAAAAGTAACTCAAATTAGCAATCAAGCCTCTGCAAGTGCAAAATAACACAAGAATAACTGGGCTGCAAGTGACACTCAAATTCAACTTATGAAATATATATTTTTTCCACAATCTTTTGTTTGAGGAATGCTAAGTGGAGGAGGTTAACTATTCAGAACAAACGAAAATACAGGCTACTCTGATAATTCACTGATTTACTACATTGCACTTAACATTTATGAAATAGCGTTAGCAAGCATCCTCCATGAGACGTTCTGTTTTCCAACATGTAAGCTTAAACCTTACTCTAAGTTATAGATATATCATATATGTCTATGATAATTGCTGCTCTGTTCACTGTTCTTGTGCTCCCACAGCTCATTCTCTTTGAAATACTGTAATAGTGCTTCTTTAACTACTAATAATTGACCATCATGGAGAAAAATGACAACTTTTCTGTTAGCCATATCTCATATACAGCAGCTACTAAAGCTAGCTTTGTTTATTGTTTCCATTGTAACATGAGCCGTCTCAGAATAATCCGCTTTTTAGTCGGCCATTTCTGATATGCAGCACATGAAGGTACGAGAACGGAGGGCAAAGAAAACGGTGCATGATTTGTATGCTAGGCTATTTGCAGATTGTGTTCCATTTTTCTCAATGATGGTCAATTATTATTAGGTAAAGATGCACTATTTCGCACTTCCTATAGTGCATTGCAATGCCGAATGAAAATTACCGGTAGCTCTGCTAGCGTCTGTGTCTCTCTTGAGAATTTTTTTTTTTTTTTTTTTTTTAATATATTTTATGACTCGTCGACAATAAAAATCATCGTCGACAATTTTTCATAATCGACATCGTCGATTACGTCGACTAATCGTTGCAGCTCTAATTGACACCCCAGTCATGGGACACATACATTTAACTCCATGACATTAATGTGACAGCATTGACACCACAGTCATGGGACACATACATTTAACTCCATGACATTAATGTGACAGCATTGACACCACAGTCATGGGACACATACATCTAACTCCATGACATTAATGTGACAGCATTGACAGAAGACCGCATTGATACCACAGTCATGGGACACATACATTTAACTCCATGACATTAATGTGACAGCACTGACAGAAGACAGCATTGACAGAAGACAGCATAGCAGTAAAGTGAAAGCATTGACGGGGTTGGGCAGTCATGGGTCACACACACACACACACACACACACGTTAACTCCATAGTGGTCATGTGACAGCACTCGATCACACATGTGAGAGTTTGATATGATAATCACTCCAGCATCTCATAATGGGAACTGAACAAACATTTTGCAACGGCCATGGTAACTAACTTACTAACTAGAGAAGGGGTAAGTCTCTGTCTCTGTCTCTGTCTCTGTCTCTGTCTCTGTCTCTGTCTCTGTCTCTGTCTCTGTCTCTGTCTCTGTCTCTGGTAACGATGGTTGATGCAGAAGGATGCTTGGAGGAAACACACACCAGATTAGTCAAAATAATAAAACATGCTGGCATGTTGCATAAAAAGCTTATGAAACAGATACCGTAACTCTTCGAAACAACAAAACATAGCCCATTAACTTCTCACACACAGATAAGAAAAGAATGTTTTGATAAGCAACTTTTAGTCACTGGAAATAATAATTTCACATAACAAAGTTCCCAGTTCTCTGAGTGTTAAATGGGATCTCAAAAACTGGGCAAGAAACACTGAAGGCCGTCTCTCACACACACACACACACACACACACACACACACACACACACACACACACACACACACACACACACACACACACACACACACACACACACACACACACAACCTTGGTTAGAACAGTACAGTTTGTACAGCTTTCGTACAGTTGTACTGAAGCGTGGTTTATCAATGTTCATGTTCGGACACCTATTTTAAGCCAGAGACCAATGTGATCTTGGTTTCTCTCTTCCGCTGTGACCTCACGTATGCCACTTCTCTGGTCTCTGGTCATGGGGTCGTGCTTTTTTCAACCCGAATCTAGAACACGGTCAGGTGTGTGACCATCACACACACACACACACACACACACACACACACACACACACACACACACACACACACACACACACACACACACACACACACACACACACACACACACACACACACACACACACACACACACACACACACACACACACACACACACACACACACACTCTCTCCTTTCAGTCTCACTTCCATTGGTGCTCCCGTTTAGTATTTCCACTGTCACACATTAACCATGTCAGACCAACACCTAGCCTTGAGCAGCACTGCAGGGGGTCAGTTCATCTACTCAACCTGCGGCCAGAAGAGAGAGAGAGAGAGAGAGAGAGAGAAAGAGAGGGAGAGAAAGAAAAAGAGAGAGAGGAGCAGTTTGGGTGGGGGTCAGTTCATCTATTGAACCTGCGGCAAAAGGAGCGAGAGAGAGAGAGCGTGACAGAGGAGCAGTTTGGGTGTAGCGCCAAAAAAGCCTCCACATAAAAGGTAGACTCTGCCATGTTGACAATCTTCATGCTCCTGAAGTGTTTATGAGTCAGTCCGAGCCACCATGTTGGTTTCCCATATACAGAGCCATGACTATGTGACTATGTGACTATGTGCGAACACCAGGAGGGGGGGGGGGGTTATTACACCCACAGAACGGACAGCTAGAGAATGACAGTTAACCATTGTCACTGAATACGACAAAACGTGTATTGGTCAAGAATTATGGATTGCACCTTTAAAACAAGCCAATAACAGGTCTGGGCCCTTTTCAGTACTGGTCACAAATGACAGAGCATTCAATGACATCACTGTGATCATGACATAATAAAAAAAACACGAAGACAGAACTGCCAACATAAACCCCTCAAAAAAATAGCCATGATCCTGCCAGCATTGCCATGTGAAGTCATGCCATGCCATGTGTTGACACCCAGTACATCGGCGTGCCGGGGAAAAGCACCGCGGCCAAGACTGGACCAGGCCTGGACTGCGGAAGGCAAAGCCTGACGCGTCTCTTCTGAAGGCCTCCCTGGGTGCCCCTGCTGCCAGTCTGCCACCGCTGCAGAGCTGGACGAACAACAGGACCAGGAACCTCAACATCAAACTCTCCAAAGTCCTCCATCACAGATGCCGGCTGAGGACACATCCTCTCTGCACAGCAGTAACTGACCTCCAAAGAAATGTATGCTACATGATTTCATCCACAAATTACAATCATCACACCACATCCCAGACCCAGTGATTTAAATGCCTGAGCACAGGCACTTGTAGTTCATAGCCTATAGGTACCTAACCACAGGAGAGTTGCTGCCTGTTTAGGCTATCACACCACTCATAAGCAAGTTCACCCCGTTAGAAAACGTTGTGCTCTTTGAATGTCCATTTAGTCTCAACAGAAATTAATTCAAGGAATCCGCCTCCCTCATGCCCATCTAATCTCAGGCCCATCTAATATCAAGCCTCCCTCATGCCCATCTAATCTCAGGCCCATCTAATCTCACGCCTCCCTCATGCCCATCTAATCTCATGCCCATCTAATCTCAAGCCTCCCTATGATTTTCAGTGGAAGCCATAGACCAGAAATGCGGCACTTATTTTCCTATACCGATGTCTGATAGCAAGCCAGCATAGCCTTAAATAAATGGGAATCTTCACCCCTGTACGTATTCATGAGGAACTCCTAAAGCAGGATAACTTTAGTCACTTCAGTGAGTTGGATTAATCATATAGCTCTAACTACATGACAACATGTCAAACATCTGTCAAAGAATACGCCCAAACAACACAAATAGTTGTTTAGGCACATGACCTGCAAGAACACAGTTGACAAGTCAACAATACCGGCTAGGCTACTTCCCAATTAGTACAACATTGTCTATAAACCAATGAAGATGGGCGTTTCTTTATCACATGCCAAGCATTGAGGGAAACACAGCGTGCAAAATCATGTTCCTTTCTCGACATGTTTTAGGCATGACTGACATATACTAGCCTGAGACAGTCACCTCAGAGATTATCTTTGAATGTAGCTAGTTAGCATATTTTCGGACCAGATAACGGCCATTGACTGAATAACGATCATCAGTTCGCAGTATGCAGGTACCTCAAGCCAAACAGAGCGTCACAAAATTAACATTAGTTCTATACTGCGTGGCTGACGGAGTTCGATACCTTGAGTAAAAACTCCTTCCCAGCAGTGCGTATCTCGAACTGTCCTTCTTCTCCTTCCACATCATAGCTGAAGCATGCATCGGCTATTTCAATATGTCCGAGTGGGAGAGCGTCTTGGGGACTCTTGAAGTAATATAGATAGCATTTCCTCGGGTCGTAGACAAACCATCGGGTCTTGAAGCCCCTCAACGGCCCCTTGCCTGCAAGTTTGTTCAAGTAGCCGCATAATTTGGGGGCATCTTCCTTCGAAGCATCAAGCTCGGCCACATCAAGAGACTTCGTAGCCAAAACCCGTGAATTCCTGTTCGGATCGGCCTTACCACCATCCTCTTCGTGCATCTTTCTTGGAACTTTCTTGCGAGTCTTGAGCGGATGCATAGATTTTCCATCCGCATGACTGGTCCCTCCTGAACTCGTGGTGTTGCAAGAGATTGTGGGAAATGTATGAGTTTAAAGAAGGGGGAGTGCTGCCACTCCTCTCAACTGAAAAGAAGATATTTCAGTGATCTCAAGTCACATAAAGGTTATAGGCTACAGTCCCACACGTAATACAATTTTCCTTTTTTTTGACACCTTCGTCAGTCGAATGAAGTTATTAATCCAACGTCCTCGTTACGTAGGTTGTGGATCAAAAGACAATTTGCTGTGTCGTTTTTTTCTTAAAATAAGAGCAATAGGGGCAGAATGCATATAGCCTATGATACTCAGAAATATTACAAACATAAAAATAACTCCTTTGAATGTAAACGAGAAATAGTTTAAGAGAATAGTTGTATTTTTAAGCGTGGCCACCAGAGAGAGCAAAAATGCGACTTTTCAATCACATCGAATCTGCCCAACTCAATTTCTCAGTGCGTTTATTACCTACCTTGTATAAAATCGTTTTGTAGAATAGCCCAAACCTAATATGAATCCATGACTGCTACATGTTTTTTTTTTACTGTGCTTCTTATCGGTTCTTCTAGGTGAAGGACACGTGTTCAGAATTGTATGGGTTATGCACCTTCAGAGCCTCGTAAATGTCAACAAACCTGCAATCACCAACTGGAAAAGTACATTAAGTCAGGCGATCCTATTCTCTGTTTAAACTGTACCGATGTGAAACAAAACAAGGCCGAATGGCCGATTTATTGTATTTATCGACATCCACTGGGATATTGTTTTTTTTTATGCCGCTCATAATTATTGATTACTTTGCAATGTCAGTATGAGAGATTCGACGGAATGGACAAGATATCTAAACGTGCAAGTAGTCTGTCCTGCAAATTTAGGGGAAACCCTGGGTGTTTCAGTTGGAAAAGCAGCAGAGGCGACGTGCATTTAGTTGACCATGTCATGTCTCTGTGGGCTGGATGATGGAGGCATAGGTGGATTATAAAACAACGGGCCCGTGGGCACGGACATCTCAACAGGATTTACAGCAAACATACACACAGGTAACGCCAGCAGCATAACTAATACATATATTCACCTGCATCTCAACAGGATTTACAGCACACATACACACAGGTAACGCCAGCAGCATAACTAATACATATATTCACCTGCATCTCAACAGGATTTACAGCACACATACACACAGGTAACGCCAGCAGCATAACTAATACATATATTCACCTGCATCTCAACAGGATTTACAGCACACATACACACAGGTAACGCCAGCAGCATAACTAATACATATATTCACCTGCATCTCAACAGGATTTACAGCACACATACACACAGGCAACACCAGCAGCATAACTAATACATACATTCACATGAATCTCAACAGGATTTACAGCGCACATAAAGGCAACAGCATATTAACTAATGTCCCAACATTCATCTGCATGCTGCATCTCAATGGGATTTACAACACAGGGACACTCAGGCAAAAACAAAAAACTAAAATTGACAGCAAGCTTGGAATCTCAAGGAATCTCACTTGTCCCAGATATGGCCCAACACTAAAACATAAGCTATTTAAATTAACATTCAGTCAAGTGATACACTAGATAAAAATACTAATAATAATGAATCAGTTTATGTAGGTTATCTGGCATGCGTAAGATTTCAGAGAGCATTCTTGAGCAGGCAGCACTCTCAGCGCCTATCCTGTGAGTAATCTAATGTATGGCCATGCAGTTGGAGACAGATCTGCAGGCCCATGTTATATGTTTGAGGGAGTTGGAACAATCATATAGCTCTAACTACATGTCAAACATCTGTCAAAGAATACGCCCAAACAGGACAAATAGTTCTTGAGGCACATGACCTGCTAGAGCCCCTTAGCCAGAGCTTCTAATGCTGATGTTTAGCATGTGCTTTTGGATTTCTCCCCAAAGAGTTGAAGAGCCCATATTGCATGGAGTACTCTGCCCCTCTAAAGTCCTGTAGATACATTAAAGAGATAAACACTGACTTAAAAGGTATCATGATGTTTTTTTTTCTTCTTCTTGTGACATCTGTACGTGACATAGTGATTGTTTGGGCTATTCTCTGAGTTTCTCAGGTGGTCTTTTGGAGCTCTGTTATCGACCTGAACGACTGAGCCCTTTGACTGTTATTGACATGAATGACTGAGCCCTTCGACTCTGTTATTGACCTGAACAACTGAGCCCTTCGACTCTGTTATTGACATGAACGACTAAGCCCTTCGACTCTGCGACAAGAAAGGTAAAGTTCAGAACTGACACTGACACTCAAAATCTCAAGAACCGGTTAAGCTACAATTTTGAAATTTGGTATGCAAATTACATTAACATTGCTTATTGCATCGTGTGTTGATGTGGTGTGGCTCAATCTACAGTTATTAAATATGTGACGGAGGAGACACATGGGGGTTGGACTCTTGTTGTTGTTGTTGTGTGCATCGAGGTGGAGGGCCCGGGGGCTTCTGTTCTTATTGTCCTTATTTTCACAATTCTTTCATGCTCATTCTCTCACTCTGTGCGGTGGTCATGTTATGAACCGCTCTGCAGTACGTCTAGCTCATTGCAGAAGCGTGGATGCCATTGCTTTTACATAACCTTTGACCTTTGCCAGAGGGATCCATGTCAGATACTTTAGCATGAAGCAGCCAAAGACTTTTTTGTCCCTGCACAGCAGAGCAGTGTCACTCATCTTCATATATGAACCTTTGAGTAATGGCCTAGGGTCAAGGTCTATTTACACTCTGACAAAGGATGTGTGTGTTAAAACTGATTTACACTCTTACAAAGGATGTGTGTGTTAAAACTGACACAAACTGTGTTCAATTCTTGGGTGAGTTTTGGGACAATCCGTTGATGTGTGAATTTTAATACAGTGTATGTGTCAGGAAGGTTAACACAAAGATGTGTAGACGTGCAGTGGTGGAGGAAGTACTGAAGTTTAGTACTTAAGTAAAAGTACAAGTACCCAGGAAAATAAAAGTAAAAGTAAAAGTACTACATCAACAATCCTACTTAAGTAAAAGTAAAAAGTACTTACTTTTAAATTTACTTTAAGTATTAAAAGTAAAAGTACTCACGCAATGGGTTGTCTCTCAATGTCTAGGCTGTGCCATTTTGATAAAGAAATAGCTACTGGTAAAAAATGCCTCTACAGATGTCACTACTAGTAATAATTATAAGCAACAACATTTGTTAATTGGAAAGGTTGGTGTACTTATTGTGCATACCATCTGTAATACTGTTCACACTATATCTTACAATTCTGCGGATGACAAGTTATCTACCAGAGATTATTTGCAAAGTTAATACCATTAAGCCAAACCAATAAAGACACCATGTGATATCTTTAAATCTTTTATTTAATTGTAAACGTGTAAAAAAGGGAAACATGGAACATGAAAAACAAATGTAATTGTAAAACTGGACAGAACTAGCTTGACATAGTTAACCTACCAGCTTTATCTTACCACTACGTTAAATATAATGAAGATACAATCATGTTTTTTGATGCTATTGCTGTATGTCAACATGTATTTCGCTAGATAACATTATAATCACGAATTAAATACATGTATCAATATTCAAAAGTCAGGGACATTGACTTAGCATAGCAATAACTCTGCTTACCTCGATATGCTACTTTAAATTTGAGGGCGAATTATTGAAGGCTAGCAACTCCTTTTTTTGAGGGAGACAGGACACGCATTGAAACCTCCAGGAGTCATTCTTGGGGCCTTTGAACTCGAACATATCTTTTAAATAGGGCCAAGGGTGGCTCATATCAGAGGGCTCAGTTCAGGCCGACTCTGGATCCATGTTGAATAGGCAGTAGTCAGGCTGAATGTTCAACTATAACAGGCAAAGCTACCGCTAGTGCTGCTGCCAAACGCGCACTGATATCATTGGAGTTGACAGAGCCACCTGATTGGTTTAAACTTCCAAAACAGCAACACAATCCATAGTTTTGTGTAGGCAACATTTTGGCGAAACTGTGTTCATAAAATGTAACGAGTAACAACACATATTGTAGAAATGTAGCGGAGTAAAAGTATAGATAATAGCTAAAAAATGTAATGGAGTAAAAGTAAAAAGTATGCACTATTATTTTTACTTAAGTAAAGTACAGATACGTAAAAATGTACTTAAGTACAGTAACGAAGTAAAAATACTTAGTCACATTCCACCACTGTAGACGTGTAATATTAACATATTATTATACGGCTCGTCAGAATGTTCCAAACAGTTCCGTTGATTTGAATGGGCCATCCCAACGTTCGCCGGTGAATATTTCCTGATATTCACCGCTGCAAAAAGATATTGACCGCTGTCATTGGCAACGGGTTTTGTGCTTCTAATTCACATCTTTCATATCATTCCGCAAGTAGTCCGGTCATTTAACGTAACAGACTCATTGTAATTTGAAGTCAGCAAGTAATGGGTTGCTACGCAACACCTGAAACTTAAAAGTTCTATTTGCTTGAAGAACTATTTATTTCTTAGCGTAAATCACGAAACGGCAACTAAATCATTAAAAAGAGGTATTTTGGAGGAATGTCTTCTATCGTTTTTGGCAAGTAACCGTATAATAAGCGCGATAATGTATTGTCCGTCGGTCATTATCCAAAAATAAATCCCTTCAGTACGAAACAACACCCCTCCGCTGCGCGTCGGGGTGCTGTTCGCCCCGTCGGGATTTATTTTTGGATAATGACCTCCGGACAATACATTATCCCTTACTTATGTGGTATCCTTGGCTACGTATGTTGTGTTAAAATACACACCAGGTTGCATGTTGCCCTAGTTACAGCAGAATACACACCAGGTCGCATGTTGCCCTAGTTACAGCAGTTGTTTACTGGAGAGCTGACACCTTTGCGGAGAGAAGCATTTTGGTTTCCCCTACCGCAGCTGCAGCACGTGACGACATGCTTCGCTCAGCGGATAATATGCAAATTATTTCCCAACACGCAGGATTTAAAAAATCCAAAGAATCTTTTAAGAATCCACCATGTCGCAGCCATAAAGAATATTTTCACCGTCCTTAGGGGGATGAGCACAGTATTTTCCAGTAAGTCAGTTACATGCAGCTGCAGCTCTCAAAGGCCTCTGGAACACCATGAGAAGTCTCTACTTTCAATTTCACACTCTTGTTTTTTTTCTTCCTATTAAAGCCAGAGAAGATACTGTGAGATAAGACGGAGAGATTGTGAGATAAGCTCTAGTGTCATGACCCTTGTGGAGAGACACCTCAAGATGAGCACTTTAGAAAGGTCACGGAATGGAGAGATTTCCCTGAAACACCAGGTCTCGTGTGAGACAGACTTGACGTCTAGAGTCGAGCTGTCAAGGGAAAGTAGGACTTGTAAACATGTCGGGTTGAGACTAGAGGAACCTTTTCTAACTACTGAGGCTTAACAACACGTTGCCTCAGTGGTTTCCTTGACAGACGTATGTGGGGGGGAATAGTGTCTGGTCTACAGTGATCATCAGACACTCTGACCTGACATTTGACCTTTGGAAATGTCAACCGTTCTGATCTAGACAGATCAC